>NW_026848169.1:1374-121528 GCF_030411735.1 Phialemonium atrogriseum | reverse complement strand
CGCCCCCTCCCCCCGCTCGCCCCCCCCCCCCCCCCCCCCCCCCCCCCCCCCCCCCCCCCCCCACAACCCCCCCCGGGGGGGGGGGGGGGGGGGGGGGGGGGGGGTGTGTTGAGTATCCAGCAATGTGGTGTGATGCGCTGACAGAGTGGACGGCCAGCCCCCAGTCCCTCATCACTCCTGCGAAACAGCATCCCGAGGTGGTCGTGCAGGGAGTGGCGGCCCGGGATCGCAAGAAGGCCGAGGCTTTCGCGAATAAGCACTGCATCCCTCAAGTCTTTGATAGTTACCAAGGTTCGTGACCCCCCTTCTCTAGTCTTGTCTCAATCCCATCGCATCACCCTCCACAGAACTAACTTGACGCGCACACGCAGCCCTGCTCGATGACCCCAACATCGACGCCGTCTACATCCCCCTCCCCAACTCGCTGCTTCGAGTGGGCCCTCAAAGCCCTCAGCAAGCGGAAACACGTCCTCCTCGAGAAGCCCGCCAAGTCCAACGCCATCGAGGCCGAGCGGCTGTTCCACTCCCCGCTCCTTTGGGGCCCCGAGGTGCCAGTGCTCCTCGAGGCGTCGCTCTTCCGCTTCCCGCCCAGCTGGCACCTTTGAGAGTCGGTCGTCGACCGGCCCAATATCGCGCATGTGGACGCCAAGATAATCATCCCGCGCGGCGTCATCGCTCGCGACGACATCCGCTGGGAGTACGGCGTTGCGGGCGGCGCCATGATGGACGTCATGTACCCGCTGGCGTGGGTGCGCGGGACCGTCGGCGCCGAGCCGCTCGAGTGCATGTCGTGCGAGACCGAGGCCTTTGGGAAGTGCGACTGGAAGTTCGACGCGCGCTGGATGTTTCCCAACGGCGTCACCGCCGAGACGCACGGGAATCTGCGGGCTGGCAACACCAAGGCTGGGTTCCCGCGCATCGAGGTTACCCACAAGCCCGTGCTCTTGCGCGACGCAAATTCCTCCGAGGGGCAGGTCAAGATGCGCACGAGGAAGGCCACGTATATCAAACCCCCTCGCCACGGCAGTGTACCACCGCATCGACATCGAGGATGAGTTCGTCATCTGCACGAAGGCGCCCGGCGGCGGCGGTGACGGGCCCGTCGCGAATACGTGGAAGGTCAAGGAGACCAAAAAGGCGTACACGTGGCAGGAGGCCGGTCTCGACCTTCCCGGCGAGGCCTACTGGAAGCCGTACCGGTGGCAGCTGGGCGCCTTCGTGGACCGCATCCGGGGACGGCCTGACACGGGAAAGTGGAGCACGGGGGAGGACAGTATCGCGCAGATGCGCGCGACAGACATGGCGTACGAGAAGTCTGGGCTGGGGCTGCGGCCGACAAGCACGTATCAGCCGTAGGGCTGGTCCTGATTCGGGCGGCTCGGTGGCAGCACGCACATGTATCCAGTTGGTGGCAATCAAGGATTCCTTACGGCGACTTTTCGGAGTTGCCCCGGACCGTACCTTCAAGCCCCCATGCAAGCAATCCTCCAGCAAAGTGTGCCTGCTTATATGGATGGTGGCACGGTGCTGTGCCCGGCTGTACACCTGGCCACCTTTCTCGGTGTAAGAGCCGTTAGCGTAGTTCCTCCGGAAGCGCCCACGCTGACGCCGATACCGAGATACATGACGCAGCTAACACGGGTGCTGTACGCCTGCAGCGCGGTGGCGAGACCGTCGCCCGATACGACGTCGCGGACGGAGCGAACGCCAGCGTTGATTATGACGTCGGCACGTCGACACCCGTCTCGGCGACGTGTTTCCGGAGCTCATTTCGCAGAGTGTTGCTGAAGATAGCATTTGCAGCCACCAGAATCACGGCGTCGCCCATCGGCTGGCAGAAAAGGACAATGGCCATTGCGGTGGGGATCTGGGGTGCTGGAACGAGGTTTTGTATCGAATTAAACTGGGACATGATTGCCAGAGTCGCTGTAGACAAGACGGCAGGTCGAGGAAGAATATAAATTAGGCCAGCGTCACAGGACCCAGGATCTACCACCGCGCAATACCCGTAACATAGTGGTGCTCGTGTCCTGTCGACACGCCAACCATCTTCGGGCTGCTCTTCTCGATATCATTCGGTGGACCAGGCTTGGAGGGTTCGGTGGCGTCCGCCTGTGCGGGCGTCTGGGCCATGGTGGTTGGTTGATCTGCGGCAGGTTCGCGCGCAGCCCCCAGTTCTCTCCCGTCACTCGCGTAATGTGTGCGATATTTTAAGCGAGTAAGTGTCGCTGTATAGAAGAGGCGGGGTAAGCGAACGAATGATGTGTTGCCAGCATCATTTTACACCATGTTCCCTCTTGGATCTCACAGCATCAAAATTTGACAAAGATATTCGGTATATCCGTTCAACCCGTTCGTGCTAGGCTGATACAAGCGATGGTGGTTCTATGGCTAGACGACACAGGCGTCCCATGCCCACTGGCGGTTTTCCCAGACCTAGCCCTCACAGACACTGTCCACCTCATGACCACAGTCAAGAACACAGAAGATTGGTCTAACTACGGCCACTTTGATCTCAATGGTCTCTGCAAAGAAGCAACCGCCTTTATCATCGCAAACTCAGACGACAAGCACGAACCCATCGCCAACGCCTTGTCTAAGTTCCTCGCCCTCGCGCACAAAGACGACCTCGCCATCCGCGGCGACCCCTCCGCCACAACCTGCTGCTACTTGAGCTCGTTGTTCTCGAAACCGAGACACGCAATTGCTTTGAGCGATTCCACCGTTAATAATGCGAGAACAAAGAGGCCCAGCCAATGCCATGTTCCTCGGTCGTCCTCCTCAGCCTCCTCGTCCTGTTCCCTCTCCACCTGCAAAGTGGACAGCTTTTATACACAATTAGGAGGAGTTATACATGATTTATGGGCGCTATGCCACGTCTCTTTCAAAGCTGGAGCTTGTCGTCGTGGGCCAAGACATCGTCAACAACAACCGCGTCGCTGTATGGTTACCTAGACATGGAGATGTCCAGCGTCCAAAAGCTGCCACCTGGGTTGAACCTCCAAGACAGCGAACACAAACGCCTAGTCTACCCGCATAGCACCGAAATGCTTTAGGGCGATCGCATCCTCCGTACACAGGGCGTTGCAGGGACAGAGTTCTCCTGCTAGATGAGGCAATCATCTACCGCAGATAGGGACATCGTTATGTTATTGGATTGTATTGCTTGAACTGCACACGGCAAAGCGCACCGTTCCTCCTCATTCTTGTCTCCAAATTAGACGCCTTCGCCGGCCTGCACGAGATACCCCGTAACACCAACACTGCTCGTGCGGTGCGAACATGCTCGGAAAAACTGAGGACTTCCTTCTGAACTGTGTCCAACATCCTCTAAAGCCCAAACAACGTCGCCGTCGTCGCTGTCCTGCGTGACGGCAAGACCCCTCCTAAGGCTCGCCCCCGGCCCCCGGGCTCCCTGCTTTCCGGTGGGGTGGGTTGTGTAGAGAGGATAAGAGGCGGCGGCGACGCCTATGGAACACGTCAGTCCTGACAGCGACGTTCCCGCTGGCGGTGCGGCTGGACAACACAGCGGCCAGCACGCAAGGCCGTCCAACGCCAAGGCCACATCAGACGGGTCTGCATTGATAACAGCATCTCAGTCGACATGCTGCAGGTAAAGTGCGCCTGCAGGATCTTACGCACAACATGAGCTTGTTGTTAGCCTCATCTTCCGTGTCTTCTAGGATGTGGGAGGGGTTGGGCATCTACGCAATGGCCACAGGAGCCCGGCGGCTGCTAATTGCTTCACCCTGTTTCCTTATGCATCGCACGGATAGCCGAGATGCGCCGTGTAACCCACAGATGCCTTTAAGAAATATTAGTTCCTCAGCTGCCAACCCTGACCAAAACAAGGCGGCCTGTTGATGGAACCATTTCCGCGGAGGGGCCCAAGGCAGTGTCCAAAATCGACAAACTGCACATTCCTGCCGAGTTTCCGAAACGACAGCCGCGTTACGCTCCTATTGCCTGTCACTGCATGGCGACTTCGCACTATTGGCTCTCATAATCTGACATGTTATAAAATATTACTTCCAACCAGCGCTCGCCAAGCCCCCTGAGCCTCAGCTGCGAAGTTGTCAGGCCGAAAACGGGACCGATCAATACCGTCTGCATTATCGGCCATCCAATGGAGAGGTGTATGAGCAGCCACTTTCTCAATTGTAGAAAAGGACCCAATCGTTTTATTTCAATTGACTGACCGGTTTCTACACGAACCCCCTCAAGTAATCCTAGCGTCAGCGGTCGAAAATGCTTTGCCAGCCAAGCATTGCGTGACTGTTCCTCCAACAAAAAACCACGACTGAGGAACTGCGGCACCAACCAACGTCCGAAGTCGATTTTTAGACCTGACGAGTACTCCCTCGACTCCCAAGATTAGCCCACCTTCCAATTTTTTTTATTTTTTTGATCCCCAGTTTCCCAATCTACTCGTAACCGCAAGCAACAGCGCTCCCAAAGGCCCAGCCCAGCACCTGTCTTGACAGGATGGAGGAGGATTCCCCTAGTCCGTCCAAGTCTGGCGCGCCAGACACAGCCATGTCCGTCCTCGAATGTGCCAAGGAAGGGGACTTGGATGGGCTGATTGAGCTCCTCAAAGACCCTGACGTCGACTTAAATGTCAAGGACGAGGAAGGTCAAACCCCGATCTCCTGGGCGGCAAGGAACGGCCACCCTAGGGTTGTTGAGCTTCTGGTTGGACACTCTGCAGATGTCAATGCCTCTGATGACTATTCACAAACGCCTTTGCACGAGGCTGTGTGGTCAGGCAACATCGAAACCGTACGCCTGCTTATCCAGGCGGGGGTCAGCTTGGATGCAAAGGATGACGACGGTCGAACACCAATATCTTGGGCAGCAGCGAAAGGCCACACCGAAATTGTCAATCTCCTCCTTGGAAAAACTCCGGATGCCGTCAACATCCTCGATAACACGTCAGAGGGGCCGTTGCACTGGGCTGCAAAAAACGGCGAAGTCGATGTAGTCAAGTTGCTTATCGAAAAAGGCGCGAATTTCGATCAGACAGACTTGGCATATCACCAGACACCGATATCTTGGGCGGCTGAGAATGGCCACACTGATGTTGTCAAGGAACTCGTCAACGCCGGGGCAAACATCAATATCCCCGACACTGAGAACCGACTTCCTCTGAACATAGCTTCCACCTATGACCATGTCGACGTCGTTCACTTTCTCCTTAGTCAAGTTAGCAAAGATGGTAGCTATGTCGATAAGTCCAGCAGGTCTCTGCTTTCGTGGGCTGCAGAGTATCCAAGCCCCCCAGAGAGGGTTGTTGAGAAACTTGTCTCTTCGCATGACGTGGAGTCCCAGGACGACATTGGACGCACGGCGCTACACTATGCAGCACGGGGGGGTCAAGTCGACTCAATTATAACCCTCCTCGACGCCGGAGCAAAAATCGACGCTGTGGATAAGTCTGGGGGACCGCCTCTCACCCTAGCTGCAAGGCAGGGCCACACAGCGTCCGCAAAGGTCCTGGTTGAGAAGGGGAGCAATGTCAATTTCCAAGACAACGACGGGTACACTGCACTCTTGAACGCGTCAAAAAATGGCCACTCAGAGTGTGTCGAATTTCTCCTCAGTCATGGTCCGAATCTGGAGCTCAAAGACAATACCTGGGGACAGTCAGCGCTGGCATGGGCCGCCGAGAACGGATATCTGGACGTGGTCAAGCTCCTGGTCGGCGCTGGCAGCGACATTCACTCCCGGGCTTTGAGTGGAAGGACGACAGTGGCATTTGCCGTGGAGCTCGATGGCCCAGATATGCTAGAGGTGATGATTGAGCACCCGAGCAAGGACACCAAGGACGGCCGGATTCGAACTCACGCCGCCGAAGAGGCTATCTGGTACAGCTGCTCGCCGGGATGCGATGAGGAAGCTGCCATTGGCAACGAAGCCTACCTTGAAGCGCTGGACAAGGACGGGAGAACAGTTCTGTCTTGGGCTGCGGAGAGAGGAGATATGGACGAGCTTCGAGTCTTGGGCACGAAGGATCTTAACTGGGACTTGCCCGATGACATCGGCCGTACACCTCTCTCCTGGGCAGCTGAGCGCGGGACCGCCGAAGCCGTCCATTTCCTTCTGGACGACCAACGCAAAGTTGCTATAGACTCCAAGGACGAGAATGACCGGACTCCACTTTCGTGGGCAGCGACCAACAAGACACAAGAAGCAAGGGAAATTGTAAAGGCTCTTCTGGAGTGGCCTGCTGCTGTCAACGTGGATGCGACGCACTCCAAATTTCGAGCGCCGGAAAAGAGTGGCAAAGCAGCTGGGAAGGCACCACTGCGGAAGGGTGCAATGGCCGACAGTAAGGACAGGAGTGGTCGAACACCACTATCATGGGCTGCCCAGTACGGTCACGTAGCAGTTGTTGAGGAACTGCTTGGCCGTGTTTCGTCCAAGATCAAGCCTACTGGCACTCATGCCGGTCCTAGGCAGGAAGAGCAAGTACAACTGAAACGGACTGAGCCTGACGAGAGAAAGGCTGTGACTGGAAAGCTAAAGGTCGCAAAACCCCAGGAAAGCCGAGGCAAAGACGACGGAGAAGGCGTGAGAATCAGAGTTCTGGTCGAAGTGGATTCTGTGGACAACGAAGAGCATACGCCGCTGTATTACGCTGCGATGAATCGACACGATCAGGCAGTAGGCGCTTTGCTTGACCACGGAGCGAACCCAAAGCGACGGTTCGGAGTGAGGACGCTGCTGCAACTTCTTAACGACAAAGATGGAACCTTCTCCGCCGTCAGGAACACCATTAAAAGAAAGAGCAAGGACGACAATCTGACAGAGCGTATCGAAGGAAGCGACAGTGTTGACAGCGAGTTCAAGGCCATGGTGGTTTACTTCCGAAAAGGAACCGAGGGCCCACTGCCCTACGACCTGCTGTCCGTTCAAAAGCTTCTTGATGAAAGGGAATCTGCGCCAACCGACCAAGTTCTTTGCTGCAAATGGCTACACCTGCCAGCCAACAACGTACGTTCTCTCTACCAATAGATGTGCTGTAACTTGTGTGAGGCTAACTGGGACTGAAGATGAGATGGGTTGAGGTATGTCTAGCTCGAACTAGGTCTACGACACGAGAACGCATACAGGCATCTACTCACACGGATAGATACTCATGGCCAAGCATTTTAGAACGGCCGGGGCTCAATATGAGATGCATTACAAGGATGTCCTAAACGAGACCTGGACCGGTCACCAGCATCGCACTGATACGAAATGGTCATACCATGCTCGATACATGCATCCCGACTGCCATTCGCTCACTCTGCGTAAGTTGAAAGAACCTAGCTTTACGCACCATATGACGAACTAAATTCTATTGTGTGACTACAGCTTCAGGAAAAAGACAGCCAAGGACAGAAACAAGAAGGGATAAGTTGACTAATGTAGCAGAGAAAGGTACCTTGGTCCAAGAGGAGACCTCGGACAAAGAAGGAGAGAAAAAGGCAGCAAAGCCACAGCATGATATGAAGGAGAATGCGATCAACCTAGATCAACAGCCAAGTAGCTTGCCTCTAAAAGGCTGTGTGCTATTCGTAAGATGAAAGATATCCATTCCTCGCTATCCCCCAGTCATTCCTAACACTGGTGTCAAGATGCCATTCCTACACTGGGAAATGAAAGAAGAACTAGACAAGCTCAAGAAGATCATGAAAGAGAAGAAGGACAAAAAAGATGGCCAATCTGCCAGCAGGATAAAAGGCACCGAGATGAGCGAAAAAACCACGCTGAACGGAACGGAAAAGCTCTACTGGATGTACCTTGACGAGGAACACCCCTTGCACCCCCGGCGGACGCTAGATCAATACTACTATCACAATCTTGACAATACCGATGAGCGAGATGCGGACCAAACGGTTTCGAGATATTTCCAGAAAAGACGCCACAACTCCGGAGTCAAGAGCCCCGGAGTCGAGACGAAGGAAGTCTTGACAATGGTGGACCAGCTTTGGATGTGGGTGCTTCCTCAATGCGGAAAGTCGCCTGCCACGGTCATCACGGCATTTCCGCAAAGGAGCAACAGAATTAGCGGAGAGAGGCAGAAACCCACGACTGCTCTGATGGATAACATTATCGCGAGGTACTTGGGTGCGATACCGCCGAGACACGGCTATGACTTGGCCCGGATGATTGCGGCGGAATGCTCGAGGATCTACTTTGACAGCGCAAGTGGTCGAGATGACTCGATACAGTTTTCGGACATATATTCCAAGTCAATCGCTGCTCTTGTACGTGCCGCTAACTAGTTAATCTTGTTGACACACATAGCAGTACTAACGACTCAAAATACTCCAGGCGGACCAAGAGACAAAACGCTTCCGCAAATTTCAACATGCAATCAAGCCGGCCGCCGAGACCTCAAGCGAGGTT
The DNA here is from genome assembly GCF_030411735.1 of Phialemonium atrogriseum. Taxonomy (NCBI): domain Eukaryota; kingdom Fungi; phylum Ascomycota; class Sordariomycetes; order Cephalothecales; family Cephalothecaceae; genus Phialemonium; species Phialemonium atrogriseum. The sequence continues at coordinate 113,134 of NW_026848169.1, read as the reverse complement.
GTGCCACACGATGAGGTTGTGAAGAAGCTCATCGATATCGTGGAAGACATCAAAGACTTGAGAATCATCAAGGATATACAGGATGAGCTCAACATGATGTTGTCCGTGTTTACCAAACAAACGGAGGTCTTCAAGGCAATGAGCAAGATCATCCAGGAGGAAGAGGCCCAGGCGACCTCCAGCGCCGGGGTAATCCTTGGCCTCGCATCTCCTCTCTCTGTTGCAGAGAGGAATATTCGCGAAGTTCAGGACTTGAGTAGGTTTGCTGAGAGGGTCTCCGACGCGGTACGTACTTGCCAAACTACCTGTCTTTACAGATCCTAGGGACTCATGAAATGTGTGACAGATAAAGCAGCTACTTGACCTCAAAAACAAGCAGGCAAATGTTATGGAGCAACACATGACGACTCACCTCATCACAGAGATTGTCAGCCTTAACAAGGCAACCGACAAACAAGGCAAGACTCTCATGGCCTTTACATTTATCACCATTGTGTTTGTACGTTTCCCCACCCCGTTGATGGTCTGGGGGACCGGATATGAAGATTAATACGACATGTCGTAGCTCCCTCTCTCTTTCATGACCAGCTTTCTTGCCATCAACATTGCCGAGTTTCCTCACAAGAACCCTGAGAGTCTCTCCCTCGCCTTCGTTGCTAAATATACGTGTAAGTACATTATTACCTTACACCCACATTCCTGTTTATATCTAACAAAATACGCAAACAGTCTCGATATCGATTGGGTTTACCATTCCCTGCGTCGTCCTTGCCTTCAATATGGCTCGCTTGAGCAAGCTATTCAAGAAGGCACTGAAGCTCTTCAATGGCCGAAGCCCGAAGACAAAGGTTGCGGATGAAGAAAAAGGTAAACAGCCTTCTCCTCCGGAAGATCCATCCCTGGTCCGACAGCAGCAACCACTTTTGCCAGAGGCCCCTCGCTCCTCTCTGGGAAGCGCACGTTCTCAAAGACCCCCGCCCCGAGATCAATCCACAGTCCTAGCGGCTCGGTGAACACATTCCCTACAACTTGCAGGTGCCTGCTGCAACTTGCCCGCCTTAGACAGATCTCATATCAACAACATGCGTTTGGCGCCTTGAGCACCATGCCCGCGAATCCCGGTGGTCCGTAATCTCTTGAGGAGGAGTTGCTTGCAGAGGTTAGCCTTAGCGTGGAACTACTTCATGGTTGTCTGGGTTGAGAACTTTGGGAGTCGGGGTACAGAGCCTGTTGGCTCGAAGGAGGAGAGAGGCTGGTAGGCTTTCCTATTGGAACGGAGTTAGTGTGGTTCTGTAGGTCAAATGATAATGATGGGGATTAGTGCGCATATCAAGACGAAGCTAATGTGACGTGTGCAAACAAGTCTGCTGACCGTGTAATGCGGGCAGATAGAGGAACTCGGATGGGAGGCAATAGGGCTGTTTAGCCCCCAGGTCACAGACAAAGGGGCTGAGGGATCGGAAGGTGCGCGAAGAAAAGGCAACCGAGAGGCCGAGGAGCAAGGCCCAGTCGCCAGACCAAGCAGTCAACATGTCTAGTCAGACAGCGGAGGCGCATCTGCGCGTCGGCGTGGGCGTAGCTATGCTTGTCGTGGAAGATGCCGATCAGCAGGGCCTCGAGCCGCTGGTCCGTGTCGCCGACCTCGTCGAGGAACCACAGGGGGCACGGCTTGTAGGCGTCTGAATCGTCATATGGCATGGTCTGAGAGCTGATGCTTCTCGTACAGCTCGGCAAGGTTGCGCCACGCCGCTAGAGAGCTGCCCGTTCAAGGCCGTGTGCATGGCAAGGAAGGGCCTTGTCGACATGCTCTGGTGTTCTTGTGTGATCTTTCAACACAAATCTCCCATTCTCTTGGCAGCAACAAGTGCCAGTGTTCGCGAAGATTCGCAAGAGCTCATGGAAGAGAATGAATGGCATTGCTTTCGAGCAAATCTTTTCTTATCGTGGATTTCTCTCCCGTCCCCCCACCCCCCACGTTCTCCCCCCTCCGGTCTCCCCCCCCTTCTTCTACCCGTCTATCTGGTTCTCATGAGCTTGAGACATTCTATGCAGTTTTCAATGCTAAGCGGACATATGGTGGGATCTACACAGTGTTTCCCTCCTTCAAGAATATACAGATTGACAGCTGGACCCAGCGTATCGCCTGACTGAAAATACCAGATCTGGGGTTCTTGATGCACCTCCAAGTCTTCATGACATCCTTGTAGAAAACCGCAGATGCACGCCTTGGTTAGGTAGATCTGCTTTTGGATGTCTCTGAGGAAATAAATCCAATAAGTGTTCCGTAGATAGACATTTTTCAAACACAGACACCGGAGAGTCTGTCGGTGCCGCACGAGAACTCGCATCATCTGGTGTCTGTCGCAGTCGATATGGCAGAGGCTCAACGACTTCAAATACTCCCAAGTAAAGCCTGGGGGGATGATTTGAAGGAGCGGGCAACTGCGAACTAGTTCCTCGGGCTCTGAGTCTCAATACTGGAATCCAATTTCGAGAGCGTCGAGCACTTTCAGTGCCGGAAGGCATTTTCGAAGAACACCTGTCCGCATCAGTTGGCGACATGCGCGGAAGTCGTCGCCGGAGGAGTCATCCAATGTCGCTACGTAACAGTCGTTGATGTCGAAACACAGGTTCTTGATATTTGCAAGAGGTGCAAGGAGAATTCCAAGAGCAGAGTCGTCGCGCAAGAGCAGAGTCGTCGCGGTCGAAGAAATGCCAGTCTAGGTCGCGGACCACGAGAGTCCTCAGTCGGATTTCTTGACCTGCCTGATTGAGGACACGCAGTAGCGTATCCAAATGTTGAGGCCTAGCGCGCTCAAATGCCCAGGGCGATATATAATCGTCGTCGCGGTGACCGAAGTTCAAGGTAATATGTCGGAGTCTGGGAAATCTGGGGAGGGCGTGAAGACATGTGTCATAGTCGTATCCCGCTTCCAATATTGCTACCTGACCGCGGACGAGGGCGCCATACTTTAGGTATGATTCCCAGAGCGATTCATAGGGGTTGTAGTCAAGAATTTCCCGGTACTCGGCATAGGACATCTTTGGTTGTTTCCCAGTTAATGGCCAATATTCCCATGATCGGACATTGACGGCGACATTCTCGCATTGGGAGAGGGATCTGAGTTTCGCCAGACTTGCCGGGGTCAGGTCTGTATAGACGTTGGGGCAGAGATATCGTGAGCCGAGTTGTGCAAAGGTTTTGCAAACGAGACGGACGCGGCAGATGTCGGCGGTGCTCAGGAATGAAAATACCTGATCAAAGGTCTCCAGTGGAAACTTGTCGACCATTGCGGCCTTTGTCGCAAGCCCCGGGATCGTGGGCAAATGTCGGTTGAAACAGCAGTCTCAAGGCCGGCTTTTGTATCCCGATTGACGTGTTGAATGTTGTCAGATGGAGCCGCAGATTGCAATCTCTCTTCACTTATCACGTGTTGATGAAGACCCAATAACAATTCAAGGCACAGAACGGAACCCAACAGAGCAAATCCCTGACTGGCTTATTGAGGTCCATGCGCAACCCCTTTTTTAGGTTTTCAGCTGTTAGTTTGGAGTTGCCTGATCGAGCTCTTCCTTAGCTCTATTGGGAATCTCGAGGGCCCTGTTGGTGGCATGCTAAGGGTGACAAGTCCTCGCCATAATCAGCCAAGACATAACCGCAGGGGTCTGGCTGGCAAAAATCAGTTGTTAGTCTTTCAGGCTCAGATTCAGCAGGCTCTCTCTTGCAGTGACAGCCGACGGCCGGAAGCCTAAGGATGACAAGGCCGCCAGCAGGTAATTAGTCTGCCGTTCGGCCACATGCCAGAATGGAGCTTCATGTCTGGGAAGTATCGCGTGAACTGCTGCAGTTGGTCTGGCAGCATATCTTGTAGCAAAGAAATGTCTGTACCAGCTAGGAGATGACGGCCTGAGGCCCACGTGAAGACATAGTCGTCGGACGCATTGACCGTTGTTTTCAGCTCCGTCGCCTCGCTATTGCCCCTTTTTGGCGGCGCATCATCGTTCTTCCTTCTGTTGAGGAGCAACAACTTACTAGAAAGATTCTCTGCTAGCTGACAAAGACTTTTGCTTCTTCGGTGCTTGCCAAGCAGCAGTTCCTAAGCTGCAGATAGCAAATAAGGCAGTTGGATTAGAGACTAAAGCACTTCGAGGTTCGCATCCCTATAAGTCTCTTTCCATCGAGTTCTGGTTGAGCCTAACCTCAACATACCTGTCCACCATCTACCGTGACAATAGATCCTGTCATGAACGAAGACTCGTCACTCAACAAAAATGCCACCGTCTTGGCAATCTCCTCTGCAGTTCCTTTCCTCCCAAGTGCCTGGTGGTATTTAATCAGCGCCGCCGTGCCGGATTCCATTGCTACCGGAAGAGTCTGCACCATAGGCGTATCGATGACGCCGCTAGTACCGGCAAACAGAATTAAAAAGGTCAGCAGCAGCTTTGGATAAAGAACAAACGGACGCAGGTAGCAGTCCGCCGGATCTAACTCACGGGGCTATCGCATTGACCCTAATACCCTCCCTCCCCACCTCCTTAGCCGCGCTCCTTGATAGCCCGACGACGCCGTGTTTGGCAGCCGTGTAGTTGGCGTTCTTCGCGTTCCCCTCGAGCCCGGCCGTGCTCGCCGCGTTGACGATGCTGCCGCCCCCGCCCAGGCGCCTCATGGCCCGCAGCTGCGCCCGCACCGCGTAGAAGACCCCCGTGAGGTTGACGTCGGTCACGAGGCCCCACTCTTCGTCGGACAGCTGAGTCACGTCGTGCGCGCCGATGTGTTTCCCGACGATCCCCGCCAGATTGGCGGCGCCGTCCAGCGCGCCGAACCGCGCCACCGTCGCATCGATCCACCTGTCTACCTGCTGGCTGGACCTGACGTCGGTGACGGTGGCGAGGATGCCGGGTTCGTCCTCTCCGCTGGTGCTGCTGGTGCTTCCTTGCTCCTGCTCGGTTGAGGGTGGGGGACATCTTCGTATTATCTCCACTGCGGCATCGAGCGCCTCGCTGCGGATGTCTGTGACCGACAGCCGGGCTCCCATGGAGTACAGATGCTTGGCTGTTGCGAGGCCGATTCCCGAAGCCGCGCCGGATATGGCGACGGTTTTGCCCCGCAGAGATGAGTAAGAGGCTCTCTGGTCTCGGGAGCGAAGTATTGGAGCTAGTATCGCCCTGTTACCGGCCCGGGTAAGAGACCCAGACATTCGGAGTGGTAGCCCTGTCATTGTGGCAACGATGCAGAGTACTGTGCAATCAGCCCTCTTATCAGCTAATTACAGCGTGTATTTTAGACATCCCAGATTCCCTTCGTCTGGTCAGATGGGTGCCGCTACGCTTATATTAGTGTCTGTTTGGAGCTTTTCCAGCGGTTAACATTATCCTAGACACTAAGGTGGGGCTTGTCTACCTACCACTTAACCCTCTGCTATGCGTAGAGCTTAGCCAACCTCCGCTTCTGCGGCGGTTGAATTGGCCTACAATCTTGAGGTGAGCGATCGCGGAATACAGAACGGTATTGAATAAGAAGTTGCTGTAGCATTCTTTGTATGGTGGGTCAGTGACTAGGTACTTCCCCGGAGTGGAAGAGACCCTTTAACAATCTTCTGTCCTCTACCTCCTTGATTTTAACTAATTACACCTTGATTCCCACCTGGCCGATCGGCACCTTGTCCGACGAGGCCTTCAAGTCCGTATTCAGCGGGTTAAGACCCTGCCTAAAGGAATTATCCGGGTCGTTGAGCCCATGCGCCTCTGGCCTCATGTCGAAGCTAGTCGTCCCTGCGCATGTCGCGCGCATACTTGCCGAGATAGCTGCCGCCGCCGATGGCGCGGTGCATGACGGCGGTGTTGTCCCACATGATGAGGTCGCCGTCGTCGACGCCGCGTTGCGCGGCCAGCCTCACGTCCTCGACGCTCTGGACGCCCTTGATGACGTTTTTCCTGCGTCACTCTTTCCGGATCCATGCCAAGTCGTCCCAGCTCACAGTCTGGGAGAGCACGCTGGGCGGAGCACGCTGGGCGGTGCACGCCCTGTTTCTACCTCCTCGGGAAGTCCGTGGAATTGTCGGCAGGACCAGCCTCCAGCATCTCTCTGGCGGCGAGTCTACGGTCTGCCGTGCGTTTGCCGATGACGGGGGTATCGACTGTGATGAAGAGTCCATCGTAGCCGAGCGCTCGGATCCGGCGCAGAAGATTTAACCGTCACGTCGACTCGGGAGTGGACGTATAGCTGGAAGAACAGGTTGGCAGGCGGTATGGCGGAATTCGAGTTTGCAGCCACCGATTTCTGCTCGGAGATGAAACATTGCATGATCTTCTCGTAAAGCTTACTTATTGCAGTGCTGACACAGTAGGGGATCCCACACCAAGTACTTGCGCGAGCAAAGACAAATTCTCCGTCGGGATGGGCGGTCCCCACAAGCCCCATTGGGGGGATGAAGAAGGGATAGCGGCAGTCATGGGAGAGCATACTCACCGACGTGCTGATGCTAGATACATTTCTCAGCACCCGCGGTCGGAAAGAGAGAGCCGACCAAGGACTTGGGCATGATAATAACGGCTGTGCATGACTGGACTCGGTCGCTGAGGATGAGACATAGGTATACGCTCTCTCGGATAAGAGCGGTCTTGCAACGTCATGGAGGTCACCAAGTGTCACGCACGTCGTCAGATCGGGATTGTTGTCTTGGCCGCTGCCGTGTCTAGGTCGCTTGACCCATCATGGCCCTCGGTGCGAGCGAGACTGGACAGGTCACCCTGCAATGGACCCAAGCATCTGTCTGTATAAATAGCGGCTTAGCATATCTTGTCAAGCGTTGTCGGGGAGGACTGGCCTGGAAAGTAGCGTAAGCCTTTTGGCAGATGGTCTAGGAGAGCTTGGGTGGTGTGGACCTCATGGAAAGCGGTCGAAGCATCCTATATTGCATTGCACCTTCAACAATGCAAAGAGCAATTGATACGTGAACTGGAGAGAGGACTCACCACTCCAGCATATTTCAGGAGCACAGCAGGTCCTCCGGGGTGTGAATTGAGAAACGACGTCACATCGTAGATGGTGTGGTCGATGACAATCCAGCAGGATTTTCTTGTCCGATGCTTTGACACTTCCGTTCCGTCCATTCTTCAGATACGGAGACGGTTTGAGGGATTTGGGCGACTGGGAACTAATTAGTTCTAGGTTGGAGAAACCGTCGAACACAACAATGAGTGGCAAAGGCAAAATCGACAGATATCCAGCTTGGGGTAAAAGAAAGAGAAACTAATGCTGCTGTCGTGCCAGAGTAGGCTCCTGTAGCCTATGGCATGCATCATCCGCAGGCTGTTACGACGCCAATTGTAGCCTAAGACAAACCATCGCCCTCCCCCCAGAGTCCCCGGCCGGCCCAACAGCGAGGTCATCTCCTTGAGGTATGTTGGAGGGCACCACCTTCACCACCTTCTCTTTTTGTTTCTGGTTCAAACATTCTAATTGGACTAACATTTGTGTCTATTTTTCAGTCTCCCCTACGACGTGCCCGGTCCGGCGCTGTTAAAGCGCAAGGACTTCAAACACAAAATTATCAAGTACGGACCCGGCATCTTCGACGAGACTTTGAATTCAACCCTCAGTCTAGCAGCCAACGGGACGGTTTCCGGCACGTATGCAGTACAGAAAGCCCAGTAAAACATGACAGCTCTGAGAAGTAAGGAATGCCCACTCTCTAACAAAGTTACATGCAGATGGCGCACCCAAAGTCCAGGCTCTTCTACAACGGCGTAAGGGTCTCTCTCCCCTGCAGCTAGAACTATCACCACTTCTACCCGATAACAGAGATAGTAGGGACAGAGACTGACGCGGCAACGACTCTGTGGGTTTGGAATGGAGACTTTCTGTACAGAAGTAGTTAAGATTTAGCGGATGTTGCTTTCCACTAATTTTCGGGTAACATTATGCGCAATTTGTTAGTAATTAGATGTATAAAGTACCTCCTGCCAACCCCTTGTCACTCCACCTGCAAGACAGTAACAAATAATAGTTGGCGGATATAGTGAAAATGGCGAAGGTCTACCGCATAACCACGTTTTTCAAGAAGCGTGCCGACCTTACGGAGGATCAATTTTACGACCACTGGGGAAATGTCCATGGCCCGCTCGTCATCCCATGGGCAATGAAATATGGGTTTCTTGAATATACCCAAGTGAGCCCATTTCCCTGATAATTGTAAGAAGGGTCTGAAGCTAAGAAAAGTTACAGTACCAGACTCCCGCCGAACTACGTCAGATATTCGCCTCGCGGATGGACCCGACGTTCAGCGCGGCGATCCCATTCAATGCCGCAGCGGATTTCTACATCGACAGCTACGAGCGCTTCCTCGCGGCGTTCTCGGACCCGTATTACATAGAGGTGATCGAGCCGGACGAGCGCAACTTCGTCGACAAGGGCCAGCTGGACAAAGACCAGAGCGACGAGGGTGGAGAAGGGCTAGCAGGGAAAAAGACGGTTGTTCGGGCGATGAGCACGCTGGGCTACTGCAGGTCAATGATTCGGGACGGTAAAGCTGCTGTCGAAGTTGAGGACCGGGTTTGGAACAAGTTTACTCAATATCAGCAGAATCAGGTTAAGGAGGCTGAGCGGGATTAAAATTCGCGAAGTATTAAAATACCACGAAATCCTTAAACTCAGCAGTAAGCATTTTTTTCCTCGTCTCCCCTCCCAAACAACCTGCCACTCCCGCGCCGATATGGCGGGCGAAGAGGCCAGATGTAAGCTGGCCCATTTTTGTTTCAGCACCGACCAGGCAGTCCAGCCAGCCTCCATACTCCTCATCTGAGGTGTATATGCCGAACACCAACTGCCGCCACACGATCGCCGAGATGGCGCCCACGATCGCTCCGATCAGGTTCAGTGCTGAGCCGCCGATGAAGAACCACCAGTGGCCGAACAAGTCCAAGAGCCGCCCCGCCAAGGTTTGGAAGGCGGCCAACGGGAAAGTGTAGGCGAGTCGGGGCCGATGTCTTGGTTGATGAGGGTGAGAAGCGGGGAAAATTACCAGAAGTTGAATAACCTAGCGCCAGCCTACTGCCGCTGCACCTTGGCTCCCTTTAGACTCTCAACTATGGTTGTGGATTCCCGCATCTCTCCACATCACCCCTCATTAACTAGGTTGCCCGGGAAATTCCAACGAGTCCTCCACAAGCTCGTCGAAAACTAGCAAAATTTATCGCCCCCCCGGCAGCGCGGGCTTCGACTGGGGTCCTGATCGACACGGAGCACTCGCCGCTGTCGGCGACCGCGCTGGTGCACGCCGTGGCGGCCGCCTCGCACCCTCGCGCCTCGTGGCGCGTCCCCTCCCACGCCGTCGAGTCACGTCAAGTGGGGCCCCGTTCGACAGCGGCGTCGTCGTGCCCATGGTCCAGTCCGCCGCCGATGAGGCGCGCCGGATCGTCCGCCACGCCAGGTACCCGCCCCAGGGTACCCGCCCCAGGGTACCCGCCCCAGGGTACCCGCCCCAGGGGTAGCGGAGCTTCGGGCCGTTCCACGCGCCGTATGCGGATTTCGGGGCCGGGGGCGGGGTGGACAGGTACTTCAGCCAGACGGCTCGGGACGTCGCCGTCGTCCCCATGATCGAGTCGGTATTGGGCGTTGAGAATACGGAGGCGTCCCGGGGCTGAGGGACGCGTTCGTCGGCCCCGTCGATCTCCGGCTGCCCATGGGCTTCAGCTCCGGCGCCCACGGCGAGGAGGACGGGTACTCGCCGCGCTGGAGAAGATAGCGGCTGCCGACGGGCGTATGGGGCTTCCCGTCGGCATGTCCGTGGCCGACGCGGGCCTGCTGGCCTGCTTGAAAGAGATGGGGTGTTTCCTTCCTGCTCGGCGGCGATGTTATGGCGGCGGGATTGCGCAGGGCAGAACAGACGCTGTTTGCGGCAAAGTTGTAATTTAGGGACGGGCAATGCATATATCTTCATCAGGTGACGATAATATCCTCCCAATCTACTGTCAGACCAGGATTCGGCCTGAGAATTGGCAATGCCCAGCGAATAACGTTGAAGTCGTCGGGCACTATTATAGATCGACGAGTAGCAGCCGTCGCCGAGTCGGAAGCAGTGTGGGTGGTGGTCGGGGCGGATAGTGTAAGATTTGCCTCAAAGTCCGGCTGCAGCAGCTCATGGCGGTCACTGTCGTCGTAGCAGGCACCACGCCTCGCCGTGTTTTCGCCCGATACCTGGTGGTTCGTGACATCCCATGTTTGCACGGGTGATATCTCGTTTTCGCGAGCTAGAGAGAAATGGTCGTCGTCGCCCTCGCCCCCTCCATCTGTCGCATGAAGAGTTGAAGATCTCGAGTTGTCGATTTGTGGCTGCTAACTGCCGACTCGAATGTCTTGGACATTTCTTTCAGAGTCCTGCTCAGGCTTTGCAGATGTGCAACTGCCTCGACAGCTTCATCAACCGGTAACGTGTCGATCCACCTCGTCAGGGTTTTAGCGGCGAGAGTAGCCCATTGCACCCCAGTGCACTGTAACGTCCAGATGTCTTCCCTTCGTCGAAAGCTCTCAAATAGTTTGGCAATGCGGGTAGCCGAGGTCGTAAGAATGGCTCGAGATTGTGATCGTGCCAGGGTTGATTTACTCGTTGATGGAGCAGTGGGTCCTGGTTGGTGGTGATCGCTGACCGGAAATCCTCGGTGGAGATGCAGGACAATCCGGGTTATGTTTAGATGCAGATGTAGGACGAAGAGGAAGTGATAGGAATCTTGTCCCCCGACTGGTCCTCGCCTCGTTTTCTCTAGAAGGCCTCCGAACCACTGCTTCAGTCTCGCATCGAATCGGTCAATGATACCAAGCATGGCATTCTGGGAGGGGCGAGATGACAGAGGTGAGCCATACAAGGCATCGGTCGCTTCTCGAGCCAACCCCATCAGATCAAGCAGCGATTCATCGACTTGGCTCTCAAAGCTGGGTATCTCATCAGCTTGAGCGTTAGAATGGGATAGAAAGGTTACGCTCCATTTTACATGATAAAATGGGAATGGCTTGAGTTATTCTTAGAACACAATCCTGAGGACATGTGTCATTGCAGGCTCTTGCTACACATAATTAGTGTGCATGTAACGGGTAGGTCCCGGGTAGGCAGCTGGACAGTAGCACGGCAGTGATCGGTCTGGGCGACTTAGACGAGACGAGGTGGCTATTTGGCACGGGTTCTAGGTTCTAACTGAGAGTGGGCAAATTGGATACGGAATTGTCTCAAGCACTCCCGCAGCCAACACTTCAATTGAAGCCTGCCTTCGTAAACCTTCGGGCACGCGGCCCAGTCCTTTAACTCGGGACTGATGCGCAACGCCAACAAGGAGGGCCCCGCGGGGATCTGCGCGAGCCAGGCAGTCGGGTCGACCTCTTATGGGCCGGCACGATTTGCATTCGGTGCAGCCTCACTCCATACCGGGCCGCCCGGGGCGACGTAGTCAACCTGGCCTTGTTGAATCTTCCAGAGGGCAGTGAGAATCTGGACGCGTGTCAGCACACTCCGCACTCGTGCATTCCAAGCCCAATTGCCAACGCAACAAGTCTCATTCACGAATCTGCACTTACTCCCTTTGTATCATCAGGGTTGTACGCGCCCGGCAGCGCTATGCCGCTGGGCAGTTGGGTCGTGCCACCAGCTGTGACGCGGATCTGCGTGCAACTCGGGTAGAACTGGGCGCCCATGCGCGTCTCAGCCACGTGCAGGCCCAGGATCTCGTGCCGCAGCAGGTATTCACCGGGGGCCAGCTTCGGCGGGATTGTCACTGTCCACTTGGCGCCCTGCTCGCGCAGCAGATCGGATGCCCACGGAGGGTTCGCGGACGGGTTGTACGACAGCTGGTCGATCTTGACCCACACAGCACCCGTGTCGCCTTTGAAGGACATGCAGTCGTTGTTGGTGCAGTGCGCGAGATAGCTGTGTTCCGTATGTGTGCCTCGTTAGCTGCCGTGAATGCTGCATTCGTGGATGGATGGATGGATGGACGTACGTAAATACCGGGCCACTGTGTGCGCTATTCCACTGGTCCCATAGAAACTCGCTGGACGCAAAGTTAGTAAAGTACATGTAGCCCAAGTTGAGAGAAGACCAGTCTTGTACACGTTGTCGCCAGCCTTGAGCTCAATAATTCCCTGAGCAGGTATGTTTCCTCCGACGTTGCAACTAACACGCCACGTTAGTTCATGCTTATACCATGTGTTATAGATAGGTACCCATACGTTATGTCCTTGCTTGTGAAATCGGGTACAGGGCCATTGTCCTTGATCTTCCGGGCATACCGGACAGGAGCTGGGGTGAGGTAGTCGTCTGAGCCAACCTGCCAGGCAGGATAGATTGTACCACCAACTCCTATGTTCTTGAGATAGCCATGGCTGGCCACGAGGCTTGCGGCACCGAGGAGCGAGGCTGTGAGCGCAAGGCGAACCATACTGACGATGTGACAGGTGTGCTGGTTCAAAAAGCTAGACGAGGAAAAGTCGTTGAACTAGTTCCAGGATAAGATGGAAGATTCATACAGGTTCTGGTTCGGCAACCACTCTATATATAAAACTGTGCAATAGTATTCATTCTAGAAATCGCGGCAATACTCTTGGCTTCTGCAGCCAAGCCTGGGGTTATGCCAGTCACGCGACGTGCCGGACAGTGTAATGGTGGGTTGGCTTTAATACTTCATAGTATAGAGAGTGTCGTTGATTGGCGAGAGGGTACTCAACGCTGCGACCGGAAGCCCAGAATCCGCAGGCGGTAATTAGTTCTGCAATATCAGTTACCCGGTTCTATGTCTCAACCGCGGAGCATGAACGCCCGTGAGTTGAGTAGGACCACCACACCATAGACTTTTCGTCGCGGACCAAATGCAACTACCCGTGGAATTTCCAAAGAAGACGAAGAGACTAACGTTAAAAATCTAATTATTTCCTCGATGCCATCAAATCTTGTCTTTCCAACAGGAAGACCGCTGACATTTGTACGTATTTCTTCAACAGGGCAACGTGCTCTGACCCCTAATCGCCGGTTACTTCGCCGTGCCGTCCATCCCGCGTTATAAACTCCAATTTATCGCCACATTAAATGCATTAGAAGTGCGTAGTTCTTTAGTTGCATAACAGTTCAAAGCCAGTTGCTCCGGGGTTGTTGGGCGCTATAGTGGTAGAGCACGGGTCGGCACTTAGTGCCGGAACTGCGGGTTAGTTCTTGTTGCACAACGTAAGGGGGTAGGTAAGATCCGGGTAGGCAGCTGGACGGTAGCACGGAACCGGCCGACATGTAATTATGAGGTAACCAATAGGCACGGGGGTTTGGTCGTCGTGCAGGTGGCGACTGCTGGGACGCACCTGTGGCTTGCCTTCCTGGCGGTCTGCTCGACCGCCGAGGTCCGGGCGACATCTGTTGCCGACGAGGGCATGCACCTCGCTGCCGCCTTCTAGATGGCACGGTTCGCCCACGTAGTGGGCGCGCTGTGGTCCGCCGACGTCGACACCTGTGGCTCACTTCGGGCGGCTTCTACGCCGAACTCGTCGCCGCCCCGCACAGTGGTGGCGGCGGCGGCAAGGGTGTCACAGGAACGGCCGTGGCAGAGGTGATGGTGAGAGCACCGTTGGTTCACTTTGGAGCTTGTGACGGGAAATCATTGACGGCACTGAGGTTCGAAAATTGTAAGATTGAGGTACAATAACAAAACAAGAACGGCTAATTTCGTTGGGTTCTCTCTCACAATACATGATTCTACAATCTAGCCTCGCTTGCGAGGGTATGTGTTCCATATGACAGACCACCATTGTTATCCGACGCCGCCTTCCCAACCGTCAACGCAACCCCATTAGCAGGCCTCAAGCCCGCATCCTTTGCCATGCCATTATGGGTCCCATTGAACCGCAAACCCGCGATCCCCTGGTAGCCCCGCACGCCCGTCGCCTTCTCCAGCCGGGCGGCGATGTCGGGGTCGACCTCATAGAAGATTGCGATCTGGCGCCTGATGATCTCCTGCTCGCGGCACGTCGCCATCATGCGGCTCGTGTTGCCGATGAACCGCTGGCGCGCACCTTCGTCCCACACGCGCCGCCACAGCGCACCCGGGGCGGCGAAGTCCTCGGGCCGGATCTCCGACAGGAAGGTGACGGCGCGCCCGACGAAGTGGCCGTGGGTCCGGTCGTGGTCGACGGTGCGCGGCCGGCACCGCACCGGGTCGATGCTGCTGAGGTAGTTGGGGCGGGCGCCCTGGTTGAAGATGGCCATGGCGCCGTCGCGCTGGAAGCTGGCGGTCGGGACGGCGGTGGGGCGCGGGGCATTGACGGGGAGTTGCTGGTAGTTGACGCCCAGGCGGTGGCGGTGGGTGTCCGGGTAGCTGAACAGGCGGCTCTGCAGGACCGGGTCGGCCGAGGGCTCGATGCCGGGGACCATGTGGGATGGGTTGAAGGCCGCCTGCTCGATCTCGGCGAAGTAGTTGACGGCGTTCTCGTTGAGCGTGATCTCGCCCACCTTGAACAGCGGGAACTGCTGGTGCGGCCACACGTGCGTGAGGTCCAGCACATTGATCTTCTGCGTCTCCCAGAGCCGCTCGGCCTGCTGCGCCGTCATGGTCTGCAGCTCGACGCTCCACCGCGGGAAGTCGCCGCCGGCGATGGCCTCGTAGAGATCCCGTTGCGCGTAGTCGGGGGAGCGCGGATTGTGGGCCAGGTCGTCGTCGGTGAGGAAGGCGGTGCCTTGCATGCTCTTGAGGTGGATCTGGCAGTACACCCAGCCTCCGTCCTTGTTGATGAGCTTGAGCGTGTGGCCCGAGTAGCCGTGCATCTTTCGGTAGCCGTCGGGGATGCCTCGGTCGCCCATCAGGATCATCAGCTGGTGCACCGACTCCGGGTTGTGGCAGAAATAGTCCCAGAACATGGTCGAATCATCGCCGGGCGTCAGATGGGTTGAGGGATGGCGCTTTTGGGTGTGGATGAAGTGGGGGAACTTGGCAGGGTCACGGACGAAGAAGACAGGCGTGTTGTTGGCCACAAGATCCCAGTTGCCCTCGTCGGTGCGGAACTTTACGGCGAATCCGCGCGGATCGCGAGCGCAGTCGTGAGAGCCAGCCTCGCCGCCGACGGTGCTGAACCGGACTGTGATGGGGCATCTCCTCCCCTTGGAGCTGAAGAGGTCGGCTACTGTCAAGTCGGGAATTGGGTTGGTGCACTCGAAGAACCCGTGTGCCCCGGAGCCCTTGGCGTGCACGACACGCTCGGGGATGCGTTCACGGTCGAAGTGGGCAAGAAGATCGATCAGGTGGAAGTCTTGCAGCAAGAGCGGTCCGTTCTCGCCACATCGCTGTGCTTCGTAGGGATGCGCCACAGGAGCTCCATTGCTGCAGTAGCACGAAGTGTATCCATTAGTTAAAGGAGTCGACTTCCGGCAGATGGTTGTTCTTGTTGGGTTAACTCACCTTGTGGTGTAGACGGCCTGGCTAGATGGTGCCTGACGGTCGCGTTCATACGAGGAGAGATAGTCGGTTGCATGCTGACGGAAGGACGGGGCGTGGCGGTCGCGTTCATGAGAAGAAAGATGGTCGGTTACATGCCTATTGAAGGACGCTACGTAATCTTGGGAAGCCATGGCTGGACAACTTCGTCTGGTATAGCGAACGGGGCTAAAGAAAATGTAAGAAACAAACACACAAAAAAAGGACCCAAAAAGGGGAAATAGAGGAGAACCAGGATAAACAGCTATATGCCTTGCCTCTTATTTGTCAAGTGCGGGCAGACCAAGGAAATCATTTTTGGAGAGTGCGATGTGTAATTATGTGACTAAAGCGAGGCTGTCTTTCCCAGCAAGGTACGGATCCCTATTTTGGCCAAATCTGGTGAAAAATGCACCCCACAGTTTACCCCTCAGTCTCTACCCTTCCCTGAAGAGGAAAAAGAATTAGGTGCTAGTAATGCCGTGGCGTGCAAAATCTCAACACTGAAAGAGGATATCGAACGACCCTGGTACTCGACTAGCGCTGTCAGTAGTAACCTGTAAAGGAGAAGTTTGTTCGCCAAGCCAAGCTACCAATTACACCGACTGGTTTCCTAATACAGTCTAGCCACCTTTAACTGTCCTGCCGCATATAAGGGGTAAGTAACTAAGGGGGATGCGATTCCTGACTCAGACAGTAATTGCCAGAGAGTCTCATCAATAGTAGGAACTACTTCCTCTTGCAAACATTTGGTGCAGAACCTTTCGTCATAACCACTCGTCCCAGCAATCAAGCAGAATGTCTGTTGACCAGTATCCCGTGCGTCCCAATCTGACCGTGGACACGGATGAAATTACCGGATATGTTGACCCTTGGGTGTTATCGCCTGGTGAGACCGGTGACGTGAAAGTACGTTGTAAGGGAACCCTAGCTGCCTAGTGTAGATGAAGCATTCCCTCCCTGTTCCTTCCATTACAGCCCAACCCCTGCTCCCCCTATCTTTTCTTCCCCCCAGTATGCGTACACAGTACTCCTTAATTACTAACAAATGTGACAACGTGACAGATATCCTCCACACGCCCCAATCTCAAGTACCAGACTGTGCGGTTGCTGCAAGGGCTTGACATGCCCCATGCCCCAACCCCGGAGAGGAAATTGGTGGAGAATGGGCCCAAGGGAGAGCTGAAGGGGCGCTTCCAGGCGTCATACCCCGGCTCGTATGGTATTGTTGACGGCTGGACAAGAGAACCGCTCCTGGACAAGGCTGAGGGACTTGAGATTTCTTTCTATGCCCAGCCATGGATGCTGGATGCGCGTTATCCCCAAGCACTGCTGTCGACGCTCGACGTCAAGACTTCGTCTGGTGTGTGCATCCTGCTGGACCCCCAGAACAACTTGGTCTTCTGGATCGGCACCGGGACTGCGGTCGAGACCGTCAAGGTGTCATGTCCGGTCCGCCAGCAACGCTGGCTCCATCTGCGCTTCTCGGTCAAGGAAAAGGCAGTCGAGGTGGACATCATCCACCTGCCTGCCGACAACGAGCTCGCACCGCCACCAACCAAGGTCCAGACCTCGCTAAAGGACGCTGCAAAGCTCGAATCGTCGAGCAGGCCGCTCCTCTTCGCCGCCACCTTCGCCGCCAACCCCCAGACCGACTCGCCGCGCGCCGTTCACTTCTTCAACGGACGACTCGACTCGCCGCGGTTCACGGCGCTGGGTCGGGCGTCGTGGGACATCGCCAAGTACGACTTCTCCTTGGGGATCGACACAGACGAGATCACAGACGTGTCGGGATCCGGGTTGAGCGGGAGGCTGATCAACGCGCCGACGCGGGCGGTGCGCGGCCACGACTACGACCACAGCCTCACGGGGGTGTCGTGGAAGGACGCCAAGCACGGGTTCGGGTCGATACACTTCCACGACGACGACCTCGACGATGCCGCGTGGGAGACCGACTTCCAGATCACGGTGCCGGCCGACGCGAGGTCCGGCGCGTACGCCATCGAGGTGAGCGACACCGAGTCCGGGCTCAAGGACTCGATCGTCTTCTTCGTGCGGCCCAAGCAGGTGCGCTCGCAGGCCAAGGTCGCGTTCGTGTTCTCGACGTTCACGTACCTGGCCTACGCCAACGAGCACATGTACGACGAGACCAAGTCGACGCACATCTCCTTCCCCGAGGGCGTGCAGCTGATGGAGTCGGACAACTACCACAAGATGGTGCAGCGCGGGGACCTGGGGTTGGCTATCTACGACCTGCACAGCGACGGGTCGGGCGTCGTCTACAGCACCTCCAAGCGGCCAGTCCTGAACATGAGGCCTGATTACATCCACTGGGGATTCCAGCGGCCGCGCGAGTTCTCTGCTGACTTGATCATGGTCGGCTTCCTGGAGAAGCTGCTGGGAGACGGCTACGACACTTTGACGGACCACGACCTGCATCTCCGTGGCTCTGCTGCCTTGGCTGGGTACGATGTTGTCATAACTGGCTCGCATCCCGAGTATCCATCCATGGAGTCCCTAGATGCCTACGAGGGCCATCTCCGGAGGGGCGGCTCGCTCATGTACACCGGGGGCAACGGGTTCTACGTAAGTTGTTTTCCCCTTGAGCGTTGGTTGAACTAGGTAACAGCGGGCTAACAACGAAAACAGTGGCGTTCCGTGACACAACCCCAGAAGCCGCACCGCATGGAAGTCCGCCGCGCCGACGTGGGGGCCCGCACGCACGAGCTCCCCGCGGGCGAGCGCTACCACTCCCTGAACGGGCAACTGGGCGGCCTATGGCGATCGCTGGGGCGCGCGCCGAACCTCCTATGGGGCATCGGCAGTTCCGCGTCGGGCAAAGGGCCAGGGCGGCCCTTCCTGCCCATTGAGTCGGCGCTCAACGATCCGGCTCTGGCGTGGGTTTGGGCGGGACTGGACGAGCACTCACGCAAACGGCTGGGCGAGCAGGGGCTGGCTGGGGGCGCCAGCGGGGATGAGCTGGACAGGCTGGACACGGCCATTGGAACCCCGCGGGATGCGGTTCTTCTGGCGCGCAGCGAGAGGCACGACGACCACTTCATGCTGTTCAACGAGGAGCTGATCTTCCCAATGATCGGCACGCTGGGGTCGACGTCGCCACTGGTACGCAGCGACCTGGTCTATTATAAGGCCAACGGCGGCGGCTCTGTGTTCAGCGTCGGCAGCATCAACTGGAACAACTCTCTGGCGTGGGACGGCTACAAGAACGACATCGCAACCGTGACGGAGAACGTCCTCCGCGAGTTCTTGGCTCGTGGCGCTAAGAGGGGAGCAGAGTAAATAGTCTAGGTCTGACTCCAGACTATACCGTCAATAGAGAGGAGCAATGGATAAATATTTACATTACACGTGCACTATCTTACAGTGGTAGATAAGCAATCCGCATCGCGGATGTGGCTGGCTGTTAAGGTAGCTAGATAGCGTCCTGCGTCTTCCTGTTATCTTGAACGTGCACGAATTCTAGTTCTCGACTCGCATCACGATTTACAGGCCCCGATTCATGATTATTAATTGAGCCAACCGTTCCCGTCCAAAGCTGCGATATGACGTTGGCTGGAGAACTAGACTTTGGCTGGAGAACTAGACTTTGCCTGGGAGTAGGAAACAGGACAAACACAGACAATGGCTGTAACCAAGGCTGGCTGACCAAGCTAATTACCTAGAAGAGGCCTCTATACGTGGGTCTCCTTTGGGCCGTAGAAAACAAGATGTCTAGGGTGGTCTTGGTTGCTCTTTGTCCTCGCGTTGGGCCTCTGGAAGGGGGTAGCTCTCTGCGGGCATAGGCACGCGTCATGCTCTTTACCCCCTTTCAGCTCTTCCTATCAATAATTAGCAGCTTATCTCTTCTGGAAGCTGGCTTTCCTGGCGTCGCCAAGTCGTAGCCAATCCGTCGGGGAAATGGAACATATGGAACGGGCCAGCGGGCAGCAGGTGCCATGCCGACAGACAAGGGACCATGTCTTGTCAGAAATCATGGTTTCCATCAGTATATAGGTAGGTGATCCTCGATCTCCCGATTGGGAACGTAAAATCGTACCTGTTATTGGGAATGATATCAGCCAATCAAGCCCCTGCCAGTTGTTCGCATTGGGTCAATCTGGGGTATTAGCGCACCTACCTAGTACGTACCTGTCAGGACACCACCATGCGTTTCGCGAATGAGAAATGGCCGATTGACTTATCTGCAGCCCTATAGGACGACGTTGTATTGGCCCAATGCTCACTGTATTCCAGTTCGCCGAGGAACTCGGGCTTCTCCGACTCCTAGTACCCCGCACAGTGGTGGTGGGTTTAGTCTGATGGGTCGTCTCTCCGCATTTTGGTAAATCGTTGCCCTCTCCGGATAGCCGCAGCCTGGTTTTGATATCATCTCGGTCCAGCGGGGGAGTGGAGAGACTAGGCTTATCCCTGCAATCTGCCCTCACAGTATTATCTGGTTGTCAAACTGGGATACTGAAGGGCGACTAGACACTCTTGGCGGTCGCACTGTTTGATAAAAGCTGCGAATCCGCCCGCTTTAGTGTATGAGTGTAGCATCAAGATCCCAACTGTTTACTCGCTTATCCAAGCCGCCTTATTTTTCAAGGTTATCGAAGAATGGCTCCTGTAACGCAGCACAACATAGCCTTCGGCGATGAGGTGGAACGCATCCCAGGGACAGTTCACCTCATCGACTGCGAGGGTAATCTACACTCTAAACATGGTGACGGAGCCGAGCAGGATATTGTTCTGGTACCGGCGCCGTCGGCTCACCCAGACGACCCTCTCAACTGGTCCCGGCGCCGAAAGTACCTCTCAGCATTCTGCATGTCTGTGTAAGTTCAAATGGTCTCGCCATTTTGTTCTCTAATTATTCCTCAATGATTGCTGAACAACTAATTAAAATACACACCCAGTTACGTTCTCGTGGTTGGCATCTGTTCCTCTGCGCTATACTCGACCCTAGATCCTCTATCGAAGGCCACTGGTCTCTCCTATAATGATCTCAACTCTGGGACTGGCTACATGGTGCGCTACAGACTACCAATAGTATTAGCTGGGTCCTATGAGGGACCTGGCCTGAGATATGCCAGATGCTAACCAAGTGGAAATAGTTCCTTTTCTTCGGTTGGGGATGCGTCCTCTGGCAGGCAATTGGCATTCAGTACGGCAAGAGGCCGGTATATCTCATCAGTCTTGCCGGCACTCTGGTAAGTGACACGATATCCTTGCCGTCAAGAACAAGGCTGGAACAGCCATGGTTGAACAGAACTAATGATGGATATGTAGGGCGTCATGGTGTGGCAGCCACATATCCGGACCAACGGCGAATGGATTGCAGCCAAAATCCTGCAGGGCACATTTGGTGCACCTATGGAATCGCTTGCAGAGATCACTATCTCGGACGTGGTAAGTTGCTGACCAACGATTTCGGCGTACCGTGGCGTCTGTGTCTAACCCGCGCCACGAAATACTAGTTCTTCACTCATGAAAGAGGTAGCTACATGGCCTTGTATGCGCTCGCCCTGGGCTACAGCAACGGCATCGCGCCCTTGATCATGGGCTTTATCAACGCTGGCCAGGGGTACCAGTGGGTATTTGTGAGTGATATGATACCTGACCGGCCATCTAATTAGCATCGACTCTCTCACGGTGAAGATGCTGACCGCGTCATCGCACAGTATTGGTGTGCCATTTTCTGCGGTGCTGCCTTCGTCATCGTCTTCTTTTTCATGGAGGAGACCAAGTTCGACCGGGGCGCCTACATGGACGATACCCACAACATCCAGGCTCAGCAGGATAGCAAGGCCAACGACGAGGACCCGAAAGCGCTGGAAAGCCAAGATAGCCACTGCGGGGATGCCAAGGGAAACAACAACGATGCCAACAGCGACCCGTCCATTCGTGACTCGGGCCCGACCATGCCCACTGATGACGCCAGCCAGAGGAAGAAGAAGTCGTACATGGCCCGGCTGAAGCCCATCGAAAGCCAGGGGTTCCACCGCAGGAACAACCTCCTCCGCCTCATGGGCCGTCCCATACTGCTGCTGAGTTTCCCCATCATCGCCTATGCAGGCTTCTGCTACGGCTGCAACATCGTGTGGCTGTCGGTGCTCAACGCGACCGAGTCCATGGTCCTGTCAGCTGCTCCCTATAGCATGTCCACCTCCATCGTGGGCCTGACCTTCATCGCTCCGTTGGTCGGAACCAGCCTCGCGTGAGTTTCCAGGTTTTCACCTTCTCCTCTCGCGCCCCTCTTTTATCTCTCTTCCAAGCCTTGATCCGCTAACCCTTTATACCCACCAGCTGTCTATACACGGGCGTCTTCGGCGACCGTTTCATCCTGTACAAGGTGCGGCGCAACAAGGGGTTCATGGAGGCTGAGCACCGACTGTGGCTGTTCCTGCCGTCGCTGTTGCTCATCCCCTTCGGGTGCATCCTGTGGGGCGTCGGTGCCCAGCACCACGTCCACTGGTTCGGCCTCGTGTTCGCCATGGGGGTCATCTCCTTCATCACCACCGCCGGCTCGCAGATCTCCATCGCCTACTGCATCGACTGCTACCGCGACCTCGGGAGCGAGGCCTTGGCGTCGGTTATCATCGTCCGGAACACCATGTCCTTCGGGATCGGTTATGGGTGAGTTGCTCCCTTTGTTCCATCTCTCTCTCTCGCGCTCTCCCTTTGTAATTCCGCCGGCGTCGTTGATGGATGGACGGGAAACCAGAGCACGGAAGACTCCCCGCTAACAATGACAACAGCGTCACCCCGTGGGTCGTCAACATGGGCTACCAGAACGCCTTCATCCTCGGCGCCTTTGCCGGCCTGGCCCACACCCTGACCATCTTCCCCATAATCCGTTGGGGTCGGTACCTAAGACAGCGCAGCGCCGACAGGTACTGGTCTTACGTGAGGAGGGGCGCCGACCTAGACATCAATCACTAGGTAGAATGGCAGAGGCCTTGATCTTGGCTAGCATATCCTTTTTGGAAATGCCATCAAGTGCGGTCTGGGGAGGAAAGGGTCTACGGGACGGGGTTTGGAGGCAACATCGCTGGGAAGAAGCAGATTCTTATTCTTTTGTCAGGTCTGCGAGACTCACTTGGAGTCATCGTCTCGACAAGTAGACCACGACTTTTCCTTTTCTTCCTCTTTACGCTCGAGCTCGACCACTGTATTTCCTTTCTCCAATGCAGCGAGCAGTCCGCGGCTCCGTCCGTTCATTAACCTGCATCGGCGACGCCGAGAGTTGCTTAGGGGTAGGTAGTTCTAGTAGGGTTTAAAATAATCATTCTGAATGGGAGCTGTCATAAATGCTCTCTACCGTCGCAGCAGTTTGTCATGGATTCCTCCTGCCCATGCGGCAAAAAATTGCATAATTCTAGTGAAGTGCCACCGCCATCTACCCCCCTGGGTGGGACAGAAACAACAGCCTTGTCGCAGCTGACAATTGAAAATTAGCGGGGTGTCGATTTCAGTGCTCGCGCGTACTTTGGACGTACTTTGGCGTGACATGTTTTACGCCACGGGAACTTATGTTGGGTGGTTCGTGAACATTGGTTTACTGCTGTCATTACCTACTGCTTGACCCCTGCCATTGCCTTACTAGGAGAATATGGCAGTTGCATTGCTATCTCCGATTTCAGCGCCGATGTTGGGACATTTGCCTCATTGGGAGATATGTTGGCGCCAAAGGTGGAGCGCTTGGCTAAAACCGAGGCACTAACTAGCACAGTATGTATTTGTATGCATAGTACGCCCCCAAGGGGTTTGTGCACATAGCAGGTTGTAAATAGATGGTGAATGTACTGTAAATACATGGCCGCGGATATAATACATGTTGACTGTTATCTTAGTTTAGCAATACACCTCCTTTTGACCTTCCGGAAACTCTGTGACCCGCTCAGAAAAAAATGGCCGACAGACACGATCAGGTGGTTTCACCTGTCAAGTTCGGTAACTCTCCCTCGGTCACCTACCCTAACCCTCGGCACCTGCCCCTGACCCGTCGCTGACTTGAACCAGATCATGCCACAAAGCCGCATATTGCAAGTATGGCATTGCTCTTCATCAAGGAGGGAAAATACCCGCTGACAACTACAAGACTTTGCCGAGTATGAATCCATGTATAAGCAGTCCATCGAGCAACCCGACCAGTTTTGGGGCGGGCTGGCTCGTGAGCTCCTCGATTGGGAGCGTGACTTCGACGCGGTGCGGACCGGATCCATGGCCGACGGAGACGTTGGATGGTTTCACGGGGGCCGGTTGAATGCCGCGTACAACTGCGTGGATCGCCACGCAATGAGAAGCCCAGGCAAGGCCGCCATCATATTTGAGAGCGACGGAGGAGACGGCAGCAGGACCATAACGTACGGCGAACTCCTGCAGCAAGTCAGCAAGCTGTCGTACACCCTCAAAGATATGGGCGTCAAGAAGGGCGACACCGTTACCGTCTATCTCCCCATGGTAGCCGAGGCAATCGTCGCCCTTCTGGCCTGTGCCAGGATCGGGGCTGTGCATTCAGTCGTGTTTGCGGGGTTTTCGGCTGAGGCCTTCAGGGACCGCGTTGTCGATGCCAAGAGCAAGGTCATCATTACAGCTGACGAAGGCAAACGCGGTGGGAAGGTGCACAGGGTCAAGGGGATTGTCGACGAAGCCCTCAGCCAGTGCAGTGTATCTGGTGTTCTTGTGCTCAGAAACACTGGCGCTGCTGTTCCGTTTGTCGCGGGACGAGACCGCTGGTGGCACGAGGAGATGGCCAAATGGCCTGGATACATCCCTCCTGAGAGCATGCATTCCGAGGACCCGCTCTTCCTCTTATACACCTCCGGTTCCACAGGAAAACCGAAGGGCGTCCTGCACACAACGGGCGGCTACCTAGTCGGCGCCGCGGCCACAGGAAAATACGTCTTTGACATCCACGACAACGACCGCTTCTTCTGCGCTGGCGACGTCGGCTGGATTACAGGCCATACCTATGTTGTGTACGCCCCCTTGCTCCTTGGAGTCGCCACTGTTGCGTTTGAGGGAACACCCAGCTACCCAACACCGTCTCGCTACTGGGACATTGTCCAGAAGCACCAGGCTACCCACCTCTACCTTGCGCCGACGGCCCTCCGGCTGCTCAAGCGTGTCGACTCCGGGCGGGTCAAGCACTCCATGGACCATCTCCGGGTTCTGGGCTCGGTCGGGGAGCCCATCTCTCCCGAGCTCTGGAAATGGTATTTTGAGGAGGTCGGGAAGGGCCGGGCGCATGTTGTCGACGTGAGTTTGTTTCTTGACTGTTCTTCTTATCTCTGTAACCCATCATTGGCCCCGAACTGACGCGTGATGAACCAAATCGGTAGACCTATTGGCAGACCGAGACTGGGTCCCACGTTATTGCACCGATGGCCGGGGTCATTCCCACTAAACCGGGCTCGGCATCGCTCCCGTTCTTCGGAATCGAGCCGGCAATTATCGACCCAGTGTCCGGGAACGAGATCTCCGGAAACGGAGTCGAGGGGGTCCTAGCCTTCAAACAGCCATGGCCGAGCATGGCCCGCACGATCTGGGGACACCATCAACGATACATAGACACCTACCTCGGCGTATACGAGGGCTATTACGTATGATCACCCCTCCATTTTTCCTGATTCCTATCCTGGAGCTGCCCGTAGCACCTTTTTGTATCCGCTAACAAGGTAATAAACACAGTTCACAGGCGACGGCGCCCACCGCGACGAGGACGGCTTCTACTGGATCCGCGGGCGCGTCGACGACGTGATCAACGTCAGCGGCCACCGGCTATCAACGGCGGAAATCGAGGCCACGCTAACGGGCCACGTGGCGGTGGCCGAGGCGGCGGTGGTCGGCGTCCCCGACGATCTAACGGGCCAGGCCGTGAACGCCTTTGTGAGCGTCAGCAGCAGCAGCGACCCCGCGGCGGCCGATGAGAACCGCCAGACCTTTGTGCAAGACCTGGTCTTGCTGGTGCGATCGGGCATCGGACCCTTCGCGGCCCCCAAGAGGATATACGTCGTGCCGGCCCTGCCCAAGACGCGCTCGGGGAAGATCATTCGGCGCATCTTGAGGAAGGTGGTTGTGGGCGAGGCGGATCAGCTGGGCGATATTAGCACGCTGGCTGATCCATCGGCTGTTGAGAAGATTATTGAAGCTATACAGAAGTCTTGATAGTAGATGACTGGGTAGTTGAATGAGCTTGGTACTACCAAGTAGTAAGGGTTCGATTGCAGCTGTCTCCTGAATACCATGTTCATCAATTATTATTCAAAGTCCGTTCATACCGCTTGCTATATGGTCCCAAAGCCTTGCTGCAATGCGAGATATCCCGTCCTTTTACTAATCTAGCTAAGGCCGCCGCCAAGCCACTCGGCCGTCACAAATTCCAGCCCATCCTTCAACCAGTCGTCGTTGGGTGTGGCGAACGCATCGAACCCATGGTCTCCCGGACGAATCGCCGCGTGCACCCGTGTCCTTGCATCCCGCCCTGCTTCGTCCTCCTCGAGATACCTCAGCAGTTTCAGCGTGCCGTCAACAGGCACCGCGGAATCCTGCTCGCCGTGCAGGATGAACAGCGGCGGCAGGAGTGGCTCGCCTTCCGCTCTCTGGGGTAGGTTGCCGCTCCTGATCCGCTCCAGCACGAACAGCTCCGGGTCGTCACCCATCAGCTCCAACAGCCGCCCAGTCTGCACCGTTGCCAACGCCGGCCGCAATCTTGCTGGCGGATCTGCTTCGGTGATGCTGGCACGCCCGGAGGTAGCCGCCAAGAAGCTGTCGATCGTCTCGTCAGGGAAGTTTGGCACGCCGCAGATGGGCTTCTCGAACGGCGTGGTGTAGTAGTCGGAACGCAGGTCCAGCATTGGGTACAACGTAACCAGGGCCTTTGGATGAACAAATCGCGAGAGCACCGACTGGAGGGCCAAGTATCCGCCTGGGCAGAGTCATCATCAACACGCAACCTACACACAACACGGAAGTCTCGGATTCCTCTTACCTGCGCTTTCGCCGATCAGAAGCAACCGTCCCATGTCCAGCGACACGTCGGACCGCCCAACGGCGTGGAGGTGTCGCTGAGCTCCGCCATCCCGCAGCCACGCCCAGAACGCCTCCATGTCATGCAAGATGTCTCGTCCCTTGACCTCGGGCAGCAACCTGTAATTCGGGCTGACTATCACCGCCCCGTGCATCTCCGCGTAGTCCAGGATCCATTTGGAGAACCACGCCGGGAAGAGACTCGATCCCGTGACCTGCCCAAACCGCCCAGGTTAGAAACATACGCTCCAACTCATTTCCATCCCATTTCAAAAGACGCCTATTTTCTTGCGAGTCAGGATCTTGTCAGACGTACAAAGAAACCCCCATGTATCCTGACGATCACGGGTGGCGACCCCGGCGACTTGACATTCCTCGGAATGATGATGTCTGCGCCGATCGGGCCGCCTGGAGACTGGTAGTGGGCCCGGTGGATCTCGAATGGGTCGAAGATGGACGGCGGGATGCTCTGGAGGAGGCGCACTAGGTCGTCAAACCGGGCCTCACGGTCCGCCGAGGGAGGCACCACTGTCGCGGATTGCACCATGGTTAGTTGGTTGAGTGGCGTCTGCAAGTTCCGAGGATGGGGGAGGGAGGGGTGATGGTCTTGAACTAAATGATTAGATAGGGCTTGTCGCCAAACGCATCCCTTTTAACCATTCCCATCCTTAGTCTATGAATTCCTACAGTCTCGCCCCCCTCTACATGTGACAGTGTTCCCGGTATCGGCTCCCCGCAAATCTACAATTTACTGATTTTGGCGCTTGCGGGTTCTACCAGTTAGTGTGTTAGTGGCCTGTATGCAACTGTCAGCGCACCTTTGCTTTCCACAGCTAACAATTTTTTTTTCTTTTTCCACAGATAGTTCATTTTGAGTAAGAATTGCTCCGCGGGCCTGGGCAGTTAGTTATTAATCAATAGAGCCTGGGGCCTGTCCAGGCCAGGTGCTATTGGGGCGGATGATCTTTAATTAGCGGGTGGCAGGATTTTCACTATCGCTGTCGCTGTAGCTATGGCTATCAACATCACCAAGCAATCGATACTGACTTTTCCCACGCGATAAAGATTACTAGTAGCGATAGCTAAGAAGTAAGGTGTCTGGCTAGACTCAAGTGTACACGAAAAGGATATCGATCCAGTCAAGCCCAACGACCAAGCTCATGCTTTCCCTAATCCTTTATAGATCTCCGCCTCGACCCGAGCGAAACATTCCAAAACATGTTTGTCTGCAGCGACTCCTGTCAGGACACAATACGGCACTCGCATGGTTGATTTGATCCAGTACTCACCGCCATATGGGAGGATCTGCGAAGCAATGACACCACCCACCCCGTTCTCCCTGTCGGCGAACCAGAAGAGGTTGGCCAAGCCCTCCCAATTGGCCGACCCGGCAGCCCGCCCCGACTCCGCTGCCCGGTGGCTAATGCAGAACGACAGTCCCCAGCCCTCGGTGTGGTCGTCGGGCATGGGCTGGAGCGGCGTCGGGTTGGCTAGCAGTGGCTTGGCGACGGAGACGCTCTCGTTGCTGTGGATTGGCTTGTCCGCAATTTGGTCTCTGAACATTTCTGTGGCGGGAGTCAGTTTGGCCATTCTTGATGGGATGACAGACATGATATTAATAGGTGGCTAAATCTGCCAGGATTAACAGACCGCGAACTGTCTCTGGCTTCAAGAGCCGTGCTCCTGTCTTGGCATCAACCCCATCGTTCAGAAGAAGGGCGACAAGTTCTTGGGAGAAAGCAGTCAGTTTTGGGTGTCCAACCGCAGACTTTGGGTCAGTCAGACTCAACTCGAAAACTCGGCTGGCTTGCCGAAGGCGCCATGTCCACCAGCGCAAAACACCGGTTTGTCCTGCCCACCGGACTTAGCCAGTAGGGGCTTGCGATACAGGTGATCCCTCTGCACCAACTTTCCACAGGGCAGTCGCTGATGCAGACATGCCAGATTCGACTTGGCCTCGTCGGACGGATAGAAGGAGATGCTCCGGATGCCGAGGGGCTGAAAGATATTCCTCTGGAAGTATTCCTCAAGCACGAGGCCCGATGTCCTTTCAATGATGATGCCCACCCAGTCCATGGACGTGCCGTATTGGAACTTGGCGCCGGGCTGGTTGACAAGGGGCCGATTAATGATGTCCTCTCGTTCGCCCGAGAAATCGTCCAGCCCGATCGGCTGTCCGTAGTGCGCCAGTTTCTCGTCCTCGAACGCATATCCGAACCCAGCTAGTCACACATCAGTGAGTAAATCGAAGAGACTCATTCATTCCCAATGCGAAGGCCAATATTGCTTTCGGCCCCTGAGAGCATGGTAGGAACTGACCTGTGTGGTTCAAGAGCATACGCAGCGTTATCCTGCTCGTCTTGTCGACGAGCGAGAAGCTTCCGTCCGCGTCGTCGCGGCGCAGGACCTTGACATCCCTCAGCTCGGGGCTGAGGGACTCGAGCTGGTCGGGGTCATCCAGTGCCAGGATGCCCTGTTCCACGAGCTGCATGCACGCTATTGACGTGGCGAGCTTGGTGAAGGATGCGAGCCAGAACACCGTGTCCGGGGACATGGGCTGCTGAGACGAAACCCCCACGGTGCCGGAGCAGTGTTGGATGATGGGCTCGCCATCGGCCCCGAAAGCACAGTAAATGAGCCCGGCCACCTTCCTGTTTTCCCCAGTGGTGAATTCGTCGATGAGGCTGCACACACTGGCTTTCTCTTGATCCGAGAGTTTTTGAGCCATTGTCATCCTTCCTTGCAGTCTGTTGTGGAATGTGCGATTGCAGCTGAATGAGATTGAGATTGGCTTGGACGTTCGGGGCTCTCGGGGCTTGCACGAGG
This sequence comes from Phialemonium atrogriseum, assembly GCF_030411735.1. Taxonomy (NCBI): domain Eukaryota; kingdom Fungi; phylum Ascomycota; class Sordariomycetes; order Cephalothecales; family Cephalothecaceae; genus Phialemonium; species Phialemonium atrogriseum. Next base: position 83,842 of record NW_026848169.1, on the reverse strand, counting down.
TTACTGTCAAGCGCCGGCCTCCGCCCGGGCTGAGGTTGCATCAGGAATAATTTGGAGATTCGGAGTACCTACCCGAGCCAGGGGTCGGTGCGGGGCTCGCCAAGGGTAGTTACGCTAATGCACAGTACAGGCGTTACGTCAGGCACGTACTAGTTCGGCGCCTACCGATGAAATATACCGCATTGGGAGAAATTACCTAGTGCGATTCCAATGCCGAAGTCGGGAGTTGCAGCGGGGTAACATCCAGGGTCTTGGGGTTTTTTATTTCCCGCATGCGGAGTTACACGAGGCTGGTCCCCTGGCTGACCCACACCACCATTTCACGAGACGGAGGTAGGTACCTAGGTACCTTGTATTGCAGTGTATTCTCTTGTGTACGACTCTCGGATGGAAATAAAGCCAATGGCGATAATGATATATACAAGCCCGACGCTAGTCAGAGCAACATTGACCGCATCACATCCATCTCAGGTGTCTGTCTCTCATGTCCTGATCTCTGTAACACACCGCCACTCTCCAAGAAACCCGAGCTCCCTATTCTCAACCAAACCAAGCAATGACTCAACAAGTCCAGTACCAATGGCTCCCCGGCCCCGTGGGAGAGATGCTGCGATCCTCATCCCTCGCCACAACGGCCACGGTGCCCCTCAGCGGCAAGCTAGTCATCACCACGGGCCACGTGGGCGTCGACGTCAAGACCGGCCAGTTGGTCACGTCGTCGGTGGACGCCGAGTTCAACGCCATCTTCGACTGCCTGGACGCCGCGCTCCGCAACGCCGGCGTGTCCGCGGGCCTCGCGGCGGCGCACAAGCTCGTCGCCTACTTCACCCGTGCCGAGGACGAGGCTAGGATGTTGGCCATCTTCCGCGGTCGCTATCCCGGCCACACGCCCACCTGGACGTCGGTCGTGGTTGTGGCGCTGGTCAACCCCGGTATGCATGCTGAGGTCCAGGCCGAGGCTGTCGCTTTGTGAGTGGTTGACCTGGGGGCTGGAGGGGTGAACGTATGTAGGTATCTATATTTGTATGTATGTATATATGCATGCATACATGGCCTTCTGCAACAGGTCGATACCGAGGGACCTGCCTCTGAGAGGGTATAAAGGGCTGGCTCATACGTGATTGGGTGGGGCGTGGTTCGGGAGTACTTTGGCGGGGGGTTCTTGAGTAGTTGGGCGGTTGGGTCTGGCTCATGTCTACGTTATCATGTTCTTTGTACAGTACATGTCACGGAAGTCGCTAGACTCAACTAAGTTATTTTCAAGCCGAGAGTTGAATATGGGACATGTTTACCTTGAGCTATCCCAATTCATATTGTGTACGTACTCTCTAAGTTGCAACTCCCTGATTCATGGCTCTTAGTTCATAACTATCTACGCCCGATCCGGCATGTTGCGGTAGGGGTTGTTCTCGTCTGCAAGCTCCTCCTCGACAGATTGTATCTTCTTGACCACCCTTGCCGGTGCGCCGAGAGCCACCGAATACGGTGGAATACTCTTGGTGACCACCGCGTTAGCACCTACCGTGGTTCCTCGCCCGATAGTGACGCCAGGCAGAATCGTGACACCCCCTCCTATCCAACAGTCGTCCTCAATCCGGACCACGTCGCCGAACTCGACGAACTTTATCCGTGACAGTACACTAGTTTCGTGGCTGGCCCCATAAATGTTCACACCAGGTCCCATCTGCACCCGGTCACCGATAATGACTAGGCTTGTGTCGAGGATGGTCAATCTGTGGAGCGGGTATCAGTTGCAAGCAATCTACAGAGAGACGAACGAGAGTAAATACTGACCCAAAGTTGAAGAAGCAATTCTTGCCAATCTTGACATTGCATCCATAATCCGGGAGGAATGGCGGCTCGATAAAGGTCCCCTCGCCAACGCTACCGAGGATCTCTGCGAGGAGCTTGGCTTGCTTCTCGCCGACCTCCTCGTGGTTGCCGGAATTGGGATCGAGATTGTTGAACCTGTAGGTGACCTGCCGGGCGGCATGCCGTGCCTCTAAGAGCTTCGGATGAAGCGGGTTGTACCTATGCACCAGATGCTAGTTGGTTATTGGCTATACCAACTGATAAGAGCCAGGGCTCAAGGGGGGTGTGGGAAAGGGGGAAAGCGTACAGCATGCCAGAGATCATTCGCTCATACTCCTCACACCAAGGAGTGCCCCGAAGGGTCCGCGCTAGCTCAATGATCTCCGGGTTCTTCTGTTGTTTGGCCATGGCGGTTAGGGTCGGTGTGGCTAAGGGAAATGGGTATAGAGATTGGGCTTCCAGTTCGTTTGGTCAAAAAGGAGGCAGAGGAGGAAGGACATAGGTACAACACACAACATAGGGGCGTTCAACGAGGGGACGAATTTATAGCTGGCAAGTGGAGCCGCGACATTTTCAAGCTAGTTTTAACACGAGAAAAGTCGAACTCCGACTGAACAATTTACCCAATGCGGATATCCAGCAGTCCCCACACTTTGAACTATGTGGAGAAGGCGTCCCACCAGCATCTGGCATCCAGGCGCGGGGCCAAAGATAAGCCAGATACGCTAGCAAATTGATGGGGAAAAGCTTGTCTTCCCCAGGTTTGATAGTCAGAATGCAGGGCGAACTCCCTTCTAGCAAGGGTCTGCGAGCACCTCGTCCCTTGTAAGGGCTTGTACTGTGTATCTGGTGCTATCTCAACAACCATGTACACGTGTATTCCGGCGAGCCTTCATTAAAGGCGCATCGAGGTCGTCTTCCGGCGGCATACTTAACACCCTTTGCGCTCCTTGTCTCTTCCTATTTCCACAGTCACTATCATCACCATTACAACCATCGCCACTACCCCTAGCCAACAAGCACAGCAAGAACCCTCTTTTCTGTCCCACATGCAAGCCAAGATGGACGACAGGATCGCCAGGACCAGGTCGGGGGTCACTGACTGTGGTGACTCGGAGATGGGCAAGGGCAAGGTGGAAAACATCGAGGACAACATCCTCATGGCCCAAGGCCACATTCCCGTCTTGAACCGGACATTCAACATCCTGGGAACACTGGGGCTCGGGTTTAGGTAAGGTGAACAAAAGCAATCATTGTTGTGAGAATGGTGTCTAACCACTTGAGCACGACAACAGCATCACCAACTCGTGGCTCTCCTACGCCAGCTGCTTCGGACAGAGCATGATCTACGGCGGACCGCAGACAACCGTCTTCGGGCTGATCGTGGCATGTGCAGCGCAGTGGCTCATCACCCTCGGCCTCGCGGAGGAGGCATCGGCTTTTCCATCATCAGGCGGTCCGTTTCCCCCTCCTGCGTTCGTTCCATGGGCACGAAAGAAAGAAAAAGAAAGAAAAGAAGACAAGAGAAGAGAAGAAACATATCAAGGAAAGATTTAGAAAACGTTCAAGGCTGACGGGACTGGCGTGCAACAGGGCAATACCACTTCACCAGCGTCTTAGCTCCGCAGAGATTCCGGCGGTTCGCTGCCTTTGCGGTGGGAGTGCTTAGCATCGTCGGGTGGTGGGTGATTACCTGCTCGGGCATCTCGAACAACGTCCAGTCCATCCTCGGCATGGTGACTTTTGCCAATTCCGACTACGAGGCCAAGCAGTGGCATTCGTACTTGCTGTACGTGGCACTCATCGGCATCACCTGTAAGTCAACAGATCACCCCCCATCTTATGGTTATTACAATATACTAATGCCGCGGGACAACGCAGTGATCCCAATCTTCACCATCCCGCAACGGCACCTCGGCAAGTGGACGCAGCTGTGCCTGGCCCTGTCCATCCTGGGTTTCATCGTCGTCACAGTCGTAATCCTGGCCATGTGCGACGAGTTCAACCCGGCCAGTACCCTCCTGCGCTTCGACGGCAACAGCGGCTGGCCCAAGGGGGTTGCCTGGCTCATGAGCATTGGCAACTCCATGTACGCCTTCGCCAGCCTCGACGCCGTCATCCACGTCGCCGAGGAGATGCACCATCCCGGAAAGGAGATCCCGCGGGTCATGTGAGTTGAGCTGACCCCGTCTAAAGAAGACGACGGAAGAAAGGCGAGGAAGAGGGAGGGTGTCGAAGACTAATACCTAATACTTCCATCTCAGGAATCTCACAATGATCATCGGCCTTCTGACCTCTCTACCGTTCATCATCGCCATGATGTTCGTCATCAAGGACATTGATGCCGTCAGATCAGCCCCGCTGCCAAGTCTGGAGGCCTTCTACCAGGCTACCGGGAGCAGGACAACCGCCCTGGCCCTGCAAGGCATCCTTACTATTCTCTTCTTCAGTGAGTTCCGGCGAGGCCTCTTTGCTGCTGAGTTACAGTCGGCTGACAAGCTCGTTCTATCTAGCATGCATGCCGAGCCAGTGGATCACTTGCGGCCGCTTGACCTGGGCCTTCTCACGAGACGTAAGCACATACATGCCTCTAATTACACGATATCATTTCCTGGCCCTCCTTGTTCTCCCTCTGGCTCCAAGCACAAGACTGACAAGCCTTTCCCCGCCTTTTCCACCGCCATAGAACGGCCTTCCCCTCTCCAAGTACTGGACCCACATCCACACCAAGCTGCAGTTCCCGGTGCGCACGACCATGCTCTCGGTGGGCGTGTGCGTGGTGTACGGCCTGCTGTACATTGCCAGCAGCCAGGCGTTCAACTCCATCATCACGGCGGCCGTGCTGGGGGTCAACATCTCGTACGTCGTGCCGCAGGCCATCACGCTGTTCCACGGCCGCGAGAGCAGGCTGCCCACACGGCCCTTCAACCTGGGACGGTTCGGCTACATCTGCAACGCCTGGTCCCTGGCCTGGATCACCCTGATCGGCGTCTTCATCTGCTTCCCCAACGAGCTGCCCGTCGCGGCCTCGTCCATGAACTAGTGAGTCTCTCTTCTGGGATGTCGGTTTGATGGAGTTTTGCATTCTATTGGCAGAGCGCACCGAAGGCTGACCATCAAACAGTGTCTCCGTTGTTCTGGGTTTCGTTTGTGTTCTCCTATTCGCGCTGTGGTGGTTTGTCCGCAAGCAGTTCAGCGGTCCGCAGATCGACCGGGAGATGTTGAACCTCCAGTACGAGGTCGAGACTTGAGGCTGGTTTGCGAGTGTGGCTAAGGATCTGCGCAGAGCATGTTCCGTATTAAGTCAAGTGTTGGAGTAGCGTGGAGGGGTGGGGTTGAATGTGAAAGAAGATGGCAGGCGCCAGGAAGATTGATTCTACTGCGGTCTTTTTCTCTCTGCAGTAGTGTAACGTAATTAGATCTTACAATATCGTCCGTGAGTTGCAATGGTCCATGGTAGAAATGAGAAGACAATACCACCTTGCGCTTTAAAAGATGCCACTGAACCGTCGCCAGATTGCACTGCGTCTGCATGCTACTCAACATTCCAAGCCACGCAAGCCTGCTTCGGGAATTACAGCGTTCAGCCGGGCAAGAGCGGATAACTAACGTGTTGCTGGTCAGCCGCGTTAGACTGTTACTAGCTGTATGGATAGTGTGGACTAGCTTCACCGAGCAAGAATAATGAATGACTCGAGACAAGACGATGGATTGACTACGGTAGGTATGTATGTACATACATATAATTACAATGTCTAAAACCGGAGTCCCTTTCCACACAACTTACAGCCTCCCCCGAGCAGCCTTCCTCTTGGTGGCCTTCAACTCGGTATCAATAGCCAAGGCGGAAAGTGCGCCTTGTTCCAGCGCCCCATCGATCGACGCCCTCCATCCGTGTGCCCAGTCCGCGGAGGCGAAGAAGACGTTGCCGTGGCGGCTCTGGAGCTCGTCTTGATACTTTGACATATAACCAGGCCGCCACCACGCAGGACCACCCTGCGAGAAAGGATCGGTGCACCAGTTGTGGAAGGTCTGCGGGGTAATTCAAGTTCGTCAGCACAATATCACGCGCGACAAAATGATCTGGCTTGTCTCGACTCACCAAACTCTTGACATCCATAGGATGGAGCTTCTGTAGGGCGTCCACCGCCTTCAAGGGCTCCTTCTCCGGCACGAAACTCCCGCGCTGGTCGGCCCCGAAGGCGACCAGGTGGACGTCCCCGTTGGGCAACACCCCGTCGCCGTAGCCGTACATTAGCTGGCCGGGGAACCGCATGCCGTTCCACCGCTCCAGCTCCGGGTTCCTGACGTCGGCATGGATCTTGCTCATCTGGTTGATGTGGCCGATGGTGATGGCCTCCCGCCTGCGGGCCGACAGCGCCGGCTCGAAGGCCACGTCCTTGAGCACGTTGAGCGGCACCGTGCAGACAACCTTGCGCGCCCTGAACGCCTCGCCGGCCACGGTGCGCACCGTCGACGGCTGGTCGGTCTGTCGGTCCTGGGCGACGGAGGCGACCTGCGTCGAGAAGGCGTACTCCAGCCCGGAGTCGACGGCGTCGGCGAAGATGCGCCGGGCCAGCTCGGTCTGGCCGTCCCGCAGCTTGTAGCGCAGCCACACGTCGCCGAAGTTGTCCGAGCTGTGCATCAGCAGCGCGTGCGACCGGATCATGTCCCACAGGCTGGAGGTCTCCATGTGACCGCCCGAGATGTGCAGGAGCAGCGACACTAGCAGTCCCTGCTCCTCGGCCGTGAGCTTGTGCTTGATCTGCTGGAACCGCTCGTGGCACGACACCTGGTCCCACTTCTCCACCGTCGCCCGGTCGACGACGACGTTGTCGAGCTGCGCGTGCGGCAGCGGGCAGAGGGTGCGGCCGTGCTGGCCGTCTACGTTGACGAAAAGGTCCCATGCCTTGGCCGACATGGCTCCGGCCTCTTCGTGCGAGAGCTTCCGTGGCTCAGTGCCTGTAATTTATAGCACCCCGGGGGTGCACAGCGTCAGACGAGGGAGAGCTCCAGTACACTTCTTTCTTGTGTCTGCTTACCTGCAACGTTGATAGTGTAGTATCCTCGTTCCATGTTGGGGCTTCCGGTGGTTATGAGATCGCGATCCATCCCGTAGCGGGTCATCTCGCGGAACAGGTAGCCCATGTGGTGTGTAACCCACGTGCCTCCCATCTCATACAGGAACCCTGGTGAATGAGCAAGCGAACGCAACTGTGGAGATTTACGCCGTCAAAGGTCGTGGAAAAGGGTCACCGCTCACCATCTTTCTTGACTGTGTATGTCCGACCGCCGATCCTATCGCGGGCTTCGAGCAGCAAGACGGTGTGGTCTTGACAGCTTCGGTCAGCCAGATGAAGACAGCTTGCCGGAGAGAGGGAGGCCCAAGAACAAACGCACTCAGCTTGGCAAGGTCGCGCGCCGCCGCGAGGCCGGCATAGCCAGCACCAACGACGATGGCATCATACACCTTGGTTGCAGTCCTGACAGACCGCGGAGGCGTCACAACGGCGTCGCTCTCGAGCCCCGGGCGAACACCCGCTTGTCTATCCCACGCGTATCCATCGCTTGTCTTGGGGGCTGTCATGTTGAATTCCAGGGGTAATTAATTAGCCACAAGGATATCCTGGTGTGTCGAACAGGCAGGCAAGCCGGGTGAGATTCCAAAATCTCAGTTCTCTGCTTCAAGTATCCACGTCCGTGATTCGGGATTTTCATGGCGCCGGTGATCGCGCGTGTATCCGTGAGAGCCACAGCGGAGAGATGATTGCAGCTAGATAGATGGGTCGAATGTTTGGTGCTGTGGAGTCCTCTGATAGCTAGAAGTTCAATTATACCCAATCTGGTATAAAGAGAGCCCCGCCCATGTTCGCGCTACTGAGTACACACCTTGCCAGATAAGGAGATATTCTCCAACCCGCTGCCCCTCATCAGGCTCCTCAACCCTGTAACCCCGCACCGAGACTGAGTTTGAGTCAGTCCAACCCCGCTGTCGTTACTAGATGAAGGATGATTTATTTAACATGTGCCCGCGACCCGACGGCACCCTAATCGCGACAAAGGGCATTATTGCGTCACTTGTCACCTTCTTCTGTATTCGTACCGCATCTTTCCATCTTCTGGCAAATTCAACTTCAGCTCTTGGATCACCACCATCATCATCATGCCGGACTTCTCTGGACTCGAACTCACCAATAAGGTGGCCATTGTCACCGGTGCGTCTCGGTAAGACATTTCCTGTAATCATTCCGCCGCCAACTATTCTGAGCTGACCCCGACTCCCTCCTAACAGGGGACTGGGCGCTGGCATTGCCGTGTTGCTGGGCAAGCGCGGCGCCAACGTGGTCGTGAACTATGTCTCGGAGAGCAGCCGAGAGCGCGCCGAGAAGGTTGCAAAAGAGATTGAGGGCAACGGCACCAAGGCGATTGTCTGCCGAGCCGACGTCAGCAAACTGGAGGAGATCCCCAAGCTGGTCGAGGCCGCGCTCAAGATCAGCCCGACCGGCAAGATCGACATCCTCATCCACAAGTAAGTCCCGTGGCGTAACCCCCCCTCTTCGCCTTGACCCAACAACCCACGATGCAGCCGTGCTGACCTGGATGGCAATCGATCAGCGCTGCACAGGGAAACGAGGCCAACCTCGTCGACACCACCGAGGAGTTCTACACGCGGCACTTCGACGCCAACGTCAAGGGCCCCATCTTCCTGACCAAGGCCGCCGAGCCCCACCTGCCCAAGGGGGGACGCATCGTCTTCATCTCCTCGGCCGGCGCCCGTCTAGGCGTTGCGGGCCAGACCGTCTACGCGGCGACCAAGGCGGCCGACGAGGCGCTCGTGCGCGTGTGGGCCAAGGAGCTGGGCCAGTCGCACGGCATCACCGTCAACTGCGTCAACCCAGGCCCCATTGCGACAGGTAAATATGGGAAATCACTGCAGCCGGTGTGCAGAGGAAATCAGCGCGCTAACAAATCCATTCCCCACAACAGACCAGTGGTTCCAGAGCGACGAGCAGTTCCTTAAGGACATGCAGCCCCTGATCGACTCGACGCCCGCCGCGGCCCGCGTTGGCGAGGTCGACGATATCGCGCCCTTGGTGGCCTTCCTCTGCTCGGACCAAGCCAGGTGGACGACTGGCTCTGTGCTGTCTGCGAACGGAGGTCTGTACAACTAAGAGCAGGTGGGAGGGGCAAGAAAAAGAAAAAAGGAAACAAGAAGAAAAGAGAAGGAAACAAAAGAGGCATTGAGGGAGTTGGGAACACGCCGTGACAGTGACATACAATAGCAGAGGCAGACAAGTCGCCATGCTGTGGCGGTTGAAGGTGTTGCTGCCTCAGCACAGAGTCCAATCCACTCTTGGTCGCCTTGGCCAGTGCTGGGGTCGCCTTGGCCAGTGCCGGTAGAGGCAGCGAGGTTTTAAAGTCTAGCACAGTGGGTTAGATATTTGCTCCTAGACCAGTCAATGATAATCTAATACCCCATTATCTCTATCTACTGAGGGGATTATCCATATCAATCGGAGCCGGGATACGTAGGACCTTAGCTTGTTACCATTACCGCTACCGTTCTTCAGGTACAGCCGGCTTTCCCACATATGTGTAATTACAAGCTAAAGGATGCGGAACTCGCAGCATTAGTTGACTGGGAATTTCGGTATTGCTGAGCAGCCGAGTTGGATGGCTCGACAACCCAAGTTCAGGGTCACTTCCTGCTATCTACTTTGTGGATTCGTTGCTCCACAAACAGAGAGTAATCAGCTTCTCCTGGTAGGGTGTGCTCGCCACACTAATACCAGTAGCCCCGGACTAGGCAAATGGAGTTTCGTCATCGTTTCTAGTTAGCTGCGGGGCGATTAGCAGTGTAGGCGCCAATAACAAGTAGGTAGCCTCCATAGGCTGGTTTGGCCTGGGGAAGAATTTGTTTGCCCTCTCCTCACCTCTCGTCCCCTCCCCCGCACCCCCGCCCTCACCCCCCGACTCCAGCACATAGCCATTGCTGGTAATTAATTCTCGCCCAAATCGGTGCTTCCACGTCCCTCCACAATTCCGTGTCCCGCATATCCCGCATATCCCGCATATCCAGCATCGTCTACCACGCCAATCAATTGCCCGTCGCCAGATGTCTCAAGCCCCAGCCCCGAAATCTTACAAGTTCGTCGGAGGCCCGAGCAGGAAACGGCGCCGGCGGACAGGTCCGAAGCCGGCCCCAGCCCCTGGGGAGAAGCAGTACGACTTCGATGTTACTGCAACCTGCGACCCAGACCCGACCATCGCTGCCGTGGAAGTCCCCCAGACAAGCTCTTCACAGGCCCTGGGCAATGGTCCCACCATCGCCGACGACCAGGCCACAGTCAGCAGCCCAGCGGCTCCGCTATCACCCCTAGCCGACGACGCAGCCGGCGGCGGCGGTAACCTGCTCGACTGGCTGCACGCGGGGTCGATGAACCCGTTCTTCGAGCCGGGTCTGCCGTACGCCAACACATCGTTCAACGGCGGCGCGCACTGCGACTTCCAGCTGCCCTTCTACTTCGGTCCGGACATCCCCATCGCCGACCTGTGGAACTCGCCACCCACCGAGGAGGGCTTGTGCCACGACATGGCCGCCCCCGCTGCCGCCGTGTCTGAGGACAGCGGCCCGGCGAGGGGGAGCCCCAAGGCTGAGTCGGTCATGGCTGGGACTGGCGATGTTGATGTGACGCAGCAGCCACAGGAGCACCAGCACCAGCAGCAACAGCAGCAGCAACAACAACAACAGAAGCCGTTGCTGAGCTTGCCTAACGCACCGGGTAACATCAGTGATACTATATCTCAGTTATTGAATCGATGTAAGTGGCAGCTGTGTTTCACCCTTTCTTTTCTCTTTGTTTATGTTCTTCTACTCTATGTATATCTATCCTCTTGTTTCTCTATTCCCCATGTCCAGCGGTGCCAAAAAAGAAATCCCATTAACACGTCCGGTCTGTCTTTCCAAACAAACAGATGACCGAGAATTCTGCGTCATGCCTCTCACCCACGACTTCGAGGCCAACCCATTCCGGTTCAACGCAGAGACCGGGCGAGGGTCTCAGCTTCTCCTCCACTGCATCCTGGCTCTGTCGTACAAGCACATACACCGCGATACAGGGACCTGTCTCGACGAGGCCCGAACCCACAAGAAGAAGGCTCTCCAGATGCTCCGGGACGTGGAGGATACATCACAAGAGACTGGCTCCCAGAGCCCCTCCACCTTTGAGGCTAGTTTCCTCGATGCGGTGTTAATTCTGATGACACTAGACGTGAGCTTTTGCATCCTTGTCGCAAACTGCTCATGACTAGAGAAAGGCTAACAGCAGTGGGTTCGTGCGCAGTGCGCGACCTCGGCTCATGGACCTTGGGTCTGGTATCTCAAGCGTGCGCTTAAGATGATCCAGGCGACGGGGCCCCTTGACCTCCAAAAGACCCCACGGATGCAGGCCCAGATCGAGATGCTTGTGTGGTGAGTCAGCCCGGAGCCCGGCCCCCTCTCCCCTTTTTTCTTCTTTTTCCCCTTGGCGCCACCCACCCCCCACCCCCCCCCCCCCCTCTCCCCTACGGGACCATGCTAATGACGCCCGAATTGTGCATATGCATAGGTGGGATGTAACTCTGGCATTAACAAGCCGGCGGGGCTGTGTATTATCCGAGTCCACCACCATCAGCCTCTTCAGCCCAACCGGCACCGATGCTGCCAGCTTCTACAGCGTCTCAGGCTGCCCGGGCCAACTCTTCAAGTACATGATCCGGCTGGGCGCCTTTGCCCGGGAGTTCGAGCTTGCAGCCACCATGACGTGCGTCAAGTTCGATATCGAGCCCGTGCTGGCTGTCGAGAGGGGGATCAGGGAGTGGTCAGACCCGGATTACGGATACTCGCAGCAGATCCTCGCCGAGCTGCTGGGCGGCGATGACGACCCGGCTAGTCTGGCCCACTACAAGGAAGATCTGCACCACTGCGCCGAGGCGTGGCGCTACTGTCTGCTGATCTACATCGAGCGGGTGTTCAAGTGGCAGCGTGATAGGCCTGTCTCGTCCATGCTGGGCTTCCTGGGGCGCAAGACGCTAAACCACGTCGTGGCCTGCCGCCGGACCACCATGCTGCAGAAGCAACTGCTACTTCCTGTGTTCCTAGCTGCCTGCGAGACCGTTGACGATACCCTGCGTGACGAGGCCCGCGCCTACTGTACGTGGTGGAACGAGAAGACGCGCTACGATATGTTCCTTACGGCCACAATGCTGCTTGAGGAGGTGTGGTCTAATAGCCAGGACCCCATGAGCTGGTGGGGTTCGGTTATCGACCACAAGACGAGGCGGACCACCAGCGGCTCGGGCGAGAGGCAGTATCTCTTTGGTTAATGCGTGTCCAGAAAGGGGCTAAGAGGGGTTACTCGATGTGGGAAGAGAAGAGAAGATGCTCTGGAAATGGCACAGCTGAGTCCACACCCCAGCCGTCGACAGCCACTGGGTCGTGGTGGTGCGATGTCTAGGCCCCGGTGGGAGCATTTTCTCTCGAAAAGGGGGCGACCAAGCAGAACCAAGGGCTCGTCGTCATGATAGGCCTAAGAGTCCTGCTGAGTGATGGTGACACTCACCCTCGAATATGAGCATGCAGTGGGCGATTGGAGGACTTTGGTTGAAAGGGCATGGCGTTATGGTCAAGTCAATGAGGTTTCGGATATGGGATGGGAACTTGCGTACATTTCTACCTTTTGAGAACATGGCAGGTATGTTTATATATATACAAACATACATACAGCATAAGCAATATGGAAATACTTTCTAGGAGAGTCGAGACCAAGCTCCGAACTGTTCAGAGTAGTGCCATGTGCCCTGAGTTTATCAGCGAGGCAATGGCTGTCAGCAATCCAAACCAGCCCGTGATTCACCAGACTTGGTCTGAGAGCGTTCCCAGCGCTGTCACTATTTTTGCCTATACCATAAGAACCACCTACTTTTTCAAGCTATTCAGAGCCGCACGCTAATGCCAGCGGGTTATGACAACGCCTTAAGGTATACACGTGTTAACGTAGTGTGCGGAGTAGGCTACCTTGTGGGGCACAACCGGCACACGCTCTGGTAGTCGCGAAAAACAGCAGATGGTAGTGTGGTTCTCCAATTGCCGTTTTAGGAAATTACCACATCAGGCAAGAATGCCACAGCGGGTACGCATGCCACTGTGGCTCTATCTTCGTGAGAAATAAGGATGCTCTGGGGGGCAGACATGGTATCTACATACATAAACAGATCGTCCACATAGCACCTAATCCCACAGAACGGACAGACACGACACATCGACATACATACCACACCATCCAAGCCTGTCCCCATATCTGCTGTCCCTAGGTCAAAAACCACCTCTCACTTCATTCTTACTCCACCCTCCCCAACCCACCTTCGGCACCACTCACACACGCGCGCCAAAGACTCCCCAAGATGGCTACCATGGAAACCGTCTTTGCCAAGTACAGCCAGCGGCAGGCAGTCTTGGAGGCCAGCACCAGCCCGTTTGCCAAGGGCATTGCCTGGGTAGAGGGCCAGCTAGTGCCGCTTGGCGAGGCGCGTATCCCTCTGCTGGACCAGGGCTTTATGCATAGCGATCTGACCTACGACGTGCCATCTGTCTGGGACGGGCGCTTTTTCCGTCTGGACGACCACATTACGCGGCTGGAGGCCAGCTGCGCCAAGCTACGACTAAAGCTCCCGCTGCCACGCGAGGAGGTTAAGGACATCCTGGTTGACATGGTGGCCAAAAGTGGGATCCGCGACGCCTTTGTCGAGATCATTGTCACGCGTGGGCTCAAGGGCGTCCGGGGTTCTAGGCCCGAGGAGCTCTGCAACAACAGCCTGTACATGTTTGTCCAGCCATACGTGTGGGTTATGGAGCCCGAGGTCCAGCCTGTCGGCGGGCGGGCCATCATCGCGCGGACAGTTAGGCGCATCCCGCCAGGCTCTATCGACCCGACGGTGAAGAACCTGCAGTGGGGCGACCTGGTGCGCGGTCTTTTCGAAGCCAGCGACCGCGGCGCCACCTACCCCTTCCTGACCGATGGAGACACCAACCTGACCGAGGGCTCTGGCTTCAACGTGGTGCTGGTCAAGGATGGCGCGCTGTATACCCCCGACCGCGGCGTGCTGCACGGCGTGACCCGCAAAAGCGTCATTGACGCCGCCCGCTCCAACAATATCCCTGTCCATGTGCAGCTGGTGCCTGTCAAGATGGCCTACCAGGCCGACGAGATCTTCATGTGCACAACTGCCGGCGGCATCATGCCCATCACCCACCTTGACGACCAGCCTGTCAACGGCGGCAAGGTCGGCCCCATTACCAAGGCTATCTGGGATACCTACTGGGCGATGCACTACGAGGACGCCTACAGCTTCTTGATCAATTATGACGCATGAGACAAGCAACAAGTAGCGCCGGTCGGTCAAGGAAAAGGGGGGGGAAGAGAGTGCAGGCGGAGAGGCTAAGCTGGGAGTGTTTGGGCTTGGGATTCTGGATGGTTTTATCCTCTGTATATGGGTGGCATAGGGCGACGGATAACGAGGATTCTTGTCTCTGCGGCAACAAAGCATGATGCATTATAGGGTAGTCGTATATACAAGCTTGTGGACTAGTTTTGAGTCTTGTATCTTTTATCACACTTCGTCATTGTCACCCTGTGCAACAGCTACTTGCATTACGCACGGATTGCCTTGAGTAGTTCCTGTGGCTGGAGCGTAGTCATGAGTTGCTGCTGCTTTAACCTGAGCTGTGGTAATCCTGGCCAACCCTCACAAGCCAGCCCTGGCCTCTGAAAATGTTATACTATGGGGCGCAATGCGTTCTTGGACAGATGGTCTTCGGAGCTTGGCCAGAAGAGTAGAGACGATACAGGTTCGAGTACGTAAATGGGACCTGAGAAGCCTCAGAAAAGGAGGAAAGTATCTGAACAAGGGGCCATGTGCGCTAACTAAAACTACTTGATTGATATTTTAATTACTGCGTAGACCGTCGATATAGCGCCGATCGTGTCGGACCTCCTTCACATCCACGTCTTGAACATAGCAGTCTCCAACAAGTAGGGAGGGTACCGGTATGACATAGAAGCTTTCGAAAGATTCAAACTTTCCTCACTGAATATACCAGCTCTCCCTCAAAGTCCAGAGGTAATCTGTTATCCTAACTCTACCTTACGTACATTCGGTCCCAAACCTCCCAAGTCTGTCGCCAACGCAAGTTTAGTTCGGTGTAAGCTTCAAGAGCCGGCCGTTAGCACCATCCTCGATCACCCAAATGGCGCCGTCCTTGTCCTCTCGGATACCGCGCATGCGCTTGCCCATTGAGATACGCTGAGTCTCCTTCGCCGTGTCACCAGTGATGGTCACGCGCACAATTGATTGCGAGCTGAGACCGGTGATGATGGCATTGCCCTTCCAGCTGGAAAACAGGTCGCCCTTGTAGATGATCAAGCCGGCCGGGGAGATGACGGGGACCCAGAAGGCCTTGGGCGCTGCGAAATCGGGGCGTGTGCTATGGTTAGGAATCGTCCGGCCGTCGTAATGTTTGCCCTCGCACACGAGCGGCCAGCCGTAGTTGGCGCCCTTCTCGATCAGGTTGAGCTCGTCGCCGCCCATGGGCCCCATTTCGACCTCCCAGAGACGCCCCTGGGCGTCCCAGTCGATGCCTAGCGGGTTACGGTGGCCCAGCGACCAGATCTGCGACTGGATGGCGCCTTGGCTGGCGAACGGGTTGTCTGCGAAGGCGGTGCCATTGTCGTACAGCCTGATTATCTTGCCGAGGTTGCCGGTCATGTCCTGGGCCGGGGTCATCTGGTTGATCTCGCCGGACGAGATCCATAGCGCGCCGTCGGGCCCGAAGAGCAGGCGCAGGGCGAACTGGAGTCCGCCCGAGGCCCTCTGCGAGTGGCGCCAGATGACCTCGAGGCCGGATAGCGCGCCGCCGCCGTTGGCGTCCAGCGTCAGCTTGCCCCGCGCGACTGCCCCGCCTGCCCCGCCAGTGCCACTCTCGGCGTAGCTGATATATATCATACTGTTCTCGGCGTATTCGGGGTGCAGGGCCACGTCGTGGAGACCGCCCTGACCGCCGTAGGCGACAGTAGGAACACCGGTGATAGTACCTTTGGCCTTGGTGGCCGGGTCGACGAGACGTAGGTTGCCTCGTCTCTCGGTGACGAGGATACGGTCGTCGGGCAGGAAGGCGATCGCCCATGGCTCGGCATGGTCGGTGATGGGTGTCGACTTGAACGGCTGCTGGCGAGTGTCCAGCTGTTGCGATGGGACGGCCAAAGCACCGGTCACCAACGCCAGAGCGTAGGTGACAGAAAGTCCGAGATGCATCATTTTCGGGGCGGGCTTTGCTTCCCAGTGTATTGTGTTCCTAGACGACCGAGGGTTGAGTGGCTTACATCGGCTGCCTGTTCCCCCAAGGTAGGTAGGTAGATATATAAGAAACGGGAGGACTCGAGCAACCCCTTGCCCAATTGCAGGCTATTCCCATTTCCCAGCGTTTAATGACTTGATATATATAAGGTTAATCGGAGTATCTGCACACTATAACCCCGAAGTCTCCATGGGTCGACAGGTTTGGCAGAAGTCTGGCATGGCATTCCCACCCTAATCTGGCACGACCTTTTCTCTGTTGCCATGGCTGCCGACGCCAAGACGGGGTCGTGTACTGTAATTTTCTGGGCATCAATATACAAGTTATCAAACTTGTCATCATCTTTTTTCTTCCTTGCACCATGCGGGGGTTCTCGATCCGTCTCCGCTATCTTGGCATGTGTGATATCTTGGCATGTGTGGTATCTTGGCACGTTGGTATCTTGGCATGTGTGACAGGATGATATCCTTGTTGAGCATAACATAGTCAAGTACTTACAAATATACCCTGCTGTCCTCTCGATTTCAGCATAATTGTAAAGGCAAAAGCGTACTTTGGGCTTCGGTTTAGGCGTAGGATATACAGTGGGAGAGGTACTTGTATGCCCATGCCTTCCTTTGCCCCTGGGGGCAGCGCGCCGTTGCCCCTCCTTGCCCCTGGGGGCGGTATATCTGCGACCTAGGTGGCCTAAAACTGTTCCCTTGCGAAAAGCTGACATTTTTCATTTTCAGAACTCTAGGGCGTTGCAAAGCACTGCCTATTTGTCTAGACCAGTTTTGATGGCTTTCCTGGTCACAACCTAAGTAGCGCTTGAGTAAAGCGGCGAGAGGTGGTGTGGGTGACTTGGCGTAGGTGAGGGCAATCGATGCGTAAAGCAACATATCTTGGAAAAAGAGTAGGGGTCTAGTTCATAGTTCATAGTTCATTGGTAGTCATGGAGTTATTGGGGATAACAACTGGTTATCGAGTCACTCCACTTGGGCCCCTCTGATTCTCTCTCATTCTAGATCTTATCGTCATCTTGGTGGGCAATAATGAGTAGAAATCCATTCTCGTGCAATTTACGTGTAGAGAATGATTGACAAACGGGCAAAAATGAGATGGTCTATTACTCGGCACGCCACGAATTCCCACTCGGTACAAATTCTGGGACGAGTGACTGGTGGGGGCAGCTAAGGTTGTGACGTTACCGAAAATGGTGCTGTTGACCAAGCCCCACCGCTGGGAATATCCTTTTCGGGCAATTCGGAAACAACCGGGGTAGCGATAAGACGACGGTGGGTCGTGAACTGACTCGATAAGCCATTCTAGTAGTAAATAATTAATGGGCAGACTTGGGCAGAGAGATCAAGTAACATCTTATGTACACTGGCTCTGCGACAGAGCAGTGTTGGTGTTAATTATGTTGAATTACGGGAGACGGAGCTGTTGTCTCACGTGTGTGTCGGGCACAGAAACTGGCAGAGTTGGTAAATGTTGACACGAGGTTGCCTTGATATAGGTTGGTTAGGGTGCGGAGGAGGGTAACCCATTCCCTCCCGCCGCCACACGTCCATTGTTGGGACCGTGCTTCCGTTGTTGTTTTACACAAAGGTTGCCCTCACTAACTTGGTCACCCCTACTCCCTGGGGACAAGTAATAGGTCGCATTGGCAACAGATATCATCACAATCCTGCCTCAAAACAAATACACGTTCAATTTTCGTGTCCCAACCACACAACACTATAGACAAGCCATATCCGAAGGCAAAGGCATACGACTTCGTTGAACTCCTCAACAAGTCAATATCAAGCCGTAAACCTCATTCCCGTCATCCCCGGCATCTGCCCCGCCGTCTGGCCCGGAAGCTCCGAAAGCCAACCCTCCGTGTCCTCGGCAACAGTGCTCTTCACCGAACACTTGTTCATATCAGCAACAGACTGGGTTTTCAGTATTCCCGGCGCCCCCGGACTCCCACACGCGTGAAACATGCAGGAATCATTCATGGCACGCTGTAGAGAATCTCCCTTCCACCCAAACACGTAATCCGCGTGAGTCCCATACCCCTGACTATCCATATAGGACCAAACAAAAGGCTGAGATCCGTCTTTCGGCCACATATCTTCGAACAGCTGCGTTTGCCACATTGTTTCATACGCAATCTGCGGTACCCGGACCGGGTGGGAATCGGGACAAGGACCGGCCTCGGCGAACGCTCCTTTGGTCGTGCTGTACATGTGAGATTGGTGATCGGGGCTGTCGACATTCTTGCCGTCCCAGCACGAGGGGAAGTGGTGAATGGCCATGATGCCGGCGGGGCACGGTTTGCTGGGGAAATCGGGAGTCTCGCTGCCCCGGGTCAGGATTGTCTGCAGGCACGTGTATCGGAGGCCTGGGTTTGCTTTTGCTTCCGCGAGGGTGTTCGTTGCGGGACTGCCGACTGTCATGCGGAACCCCTAAGAGCGATTTAGTTTAAAAGCCAATTGGTCTTCCTCTTAACCAGCCGGAGAAGAAGAGGGTTAAGGCGTAGGATGCTTGGTGTGCGACCGGGCATGCGGGACTTACGGGTTTGAAAGCGGTGATATACTTGTCACCGTTGCCACTGAAGTCCTTCTGAGTGTAGTAGATCGTCATGCCACCGTTGATGTCGGGCGCGTCTTGGCCCTCAGTACCCAGCTGAGCATTCGGATATTGCGGCACCCGCTTGTAAGAACCGTTCTCATGCCTGAAGTACATCACCGCCGTCCAGTAGTTGGAGAAATCCTCAGTGTAGGCGCATGTCGTGCAACTTCCCTGCTCGCCAATATCCCCTTCCATAGTCGCATTAAAGGCATTTCCGCCGACAATCTGATGAACGTGGGCTGAAGGGATGCGAGCAGGCTCGACAAGCGGATCTAATCGCTGGATTGATACAGTCGAGCATCCGAATCGAAGGGCGGCTTGGGAGAGCCCAGCTTGGAGGAGGAGAGGAAACCACTTCATTTCGATATTAGGGCTTTTCCGTCGCCGTAGGAGGAACTTTACGTGATCAGGCTCCAGTGCTCTCGGGATGGTAGACAGAGATGTCAAAGTAAGTGTAGGGTGCAGCGCGATGCTGTCTCGACCGATTTGAAATGCAACCACTATCTATCTATAGAGTGAGAACTAAGGCTGCTTATTTGCCGACGATACCTGGCCAGGATAATCAGCCTCAATCATTCAATTTGGTAGCTGTAGATCTTATTACCCATAATCATTAAGCGACAGATTCGCAAAGTAGGACGGTATTAATGGACAAACGTCTTTCCAGAAATATATTAAACGGTGAAACTGGGGTAATTTGTATCGAGACCGAACGCAACTGCCGTACTGCCAAGATACCTTGTCTTCATATCATCAGACAATTACCCGTCTTGTAACCCGACAGAGAATTGGATCGCGCGGCACGAACCTGAGATTGAAGGCCTCACGTGGAAAATTGAGAACCTTTGCAGTCGCGAGATATTGAGAGCAAATAGAAATACATAGTACGAGTCTCTGGACGATGGACGAGATGTATCCAACACCAAAGTTACCATGAAGCGTCCAGCTCTAATTAGACGTCGAGATCTTCCCGATC
The DNA here is from genome assembly GCF_030411735.1 of Phialemonium atrogriseum. Taxonomy (NCBI): domain Eukaryota; kingdom Fungi; phylum Ascomycota; class Sordariomycetes; order Cephalothecales; family Cephalothecaceae; genus Phialemonium; species Phialemonium atrogriseum. The sequence goes on along the minus strand of NW_026848169.1, from coordinate 64,061 downwards.
GCCAGCCGCCTCAGGCGCCTGCCTTTTCTTCTCCGTCTCAGTGAGACCGTTGATAAACATCTGTGGTAGAGCAAGAGCTTCCCCGCCGTATCCCTCCTGCCTGATGATGTCCTCGGAAGCGCTGAGGTAGCTGAGAACAAAGGCAGTCCAGGCGTGTCTCTCAACCAGCGATTCCTGGAACGGCCTTGGGAGATACGGGTCGTTGGCGATAGCAGCGTCGACGGCCTGGGTCACACCGGCCTTATCCAGTGTGATAGGCTGTACCTGGTTAAAATCCAGTACCCAGAGCTCTGTGGACCGGAGAAAGAAGTCCTCCTCCTTGCGCGATGGTGGGCCAGTGTACGACCCTGGCTTGAGCTTCTTGAGTTCGTCGACGCCGAAGGTCTGCGGCACTGCTGTTGTCGAGCTCCCCAGCACGAATTCAACGCCCCAAGCGTCAGTCTTGGCAGCCCAGTGCATCAGCGCCATGGTGCCAGCAATCTTACAGGCCATTGCCTGAATGTCGAGGCCGACCTCGGCCAGCTGGTTTGCGTGGAGGTTGAAGTTCTTCAGCGAGAAAGACTTCCCCTCGCCTTTGCCTTGGGAGCAGCCGAGATACACCCCCACCAGGCAGCCCCTGTTGGCCGAATCCGCCGAGGCGTCCTTGTTCCACGGTACGCAGTACTTATCGATCAGGAGGGTCCGGGTGGCCAGGGGAAGGGGCGGGATTCTCTCGGTGACAAGGGCACTGGTCGGAAGCGTACAGGATGAGTCGGCCGCCTTGACAAGGGCTGGGTGTTTGTCGAAGTACTCGCATTCGTCCTTGGGCACAAAAAAGTAACAAGCCGGTATCTTGACATCGTCGAAGCCGTAAGCGTCGAAACATTTGCCAATCAACGAGTGCATCATGTAGTCATTCCACAAGCCCTTGTGGTCCGACTTGGCAAGCTTGAGGACCAGATCTCCTGCATCCTCGGTGAATATGACACCACAGGATCCAGCCCCAATCTTACTAACCGATTCGTGACATCGTGCTCGAAATACCGCCTGGTTATCGGTGGCCCAGGATGGTGTCGAGAACGAGCTGTGTATAGATCGCAATTTGGGCACCTCGTGGCTGGTCTCGTCGAGCTGGTTGACCACTGGTTGCTGGGATTGGTTGGTCGCTGGTCCATTAACGCTGTAGGAAGCTTCGGGAGTCGAACGATCCGATAAACTGCCATCGTCAACAGGTTTATCGAGTTTGAGCAGGTGGAGGTCGGCTGGAAGATGGTCTTCAAATGAAGGAGACCTAAGCCGCCTGAGACCGTTTGAAGAGCTGCCGACGCGTCGGTGTTTTGTTGAAGACATCTTGACGGATGTGAATATTCGAAGTTGGAGGCGAAAGGGAGGGGGAAAAGTGTTCGTGCGGGGGATTGAAGTAAGATGAAGTTTGCCTGCGGTTCCCCACCATTTTGAATTCGTTTCACCACAGGTCAAAGAGTTGACTTCGAGAATGTTAACTTTAAGGAGGGAGCGCGCATGGAAGCTTAATTAAAACCAGATATATTCCAAGTACAGAACCCCCACCACGCAGGGCGCCGAAGTTGATCGTGATTTCAGGCAGGGATGAAGGAGGGACAAAGAGAAAAAGGGGAGACTGATTTTCTTCTCGGCACAGGAAACAAGTCAGTTGTTGGACAGTAAGTAGCCCGGGTATGCATGTCAGCGAAACTCACCCACCACTTGACAAACTTAAGGAAGCGAAATGCCCCGAGACATCATTTGCATACGAAGAAAATTAAGGTTTGTAACCCCAATACAAAGCTAAGGCATTTGGGATGGGCCTATTGGTGGTCAAGATGGGGGAATTGGAAAGAAGGTTCGCCGTTGTGCCGGAAAATATGCAGACTTTGCCTCTTTCCCTCACCAACTGATCAGCTCTCCTTTCCGTTCGCCGTGCAAATTTAGTTGGAGGGGAATTCGTTGGTTGACCTCTCCACGCTAGATTAGCTCCTTTGTTCGGGGTTATTTGCTGAGTCCCGAGTCCCCAGCACTTAAGCCTCCCCGAGCAGCTCAGAGGATCACCATCAAGGTCCCAGTCCGCTATCATTTACGCGTCGAAGCCTACCGGAAGATGGTGAGTCATCCTATTACAAACTAGTGCCACAGTGGCTCATTCCGATGTCCACCACGGATATAAAGGATTTACGAAAAGGGAAGACGTGGGTGCAGAGAAGCCCGGGGTAATGAAATGCTAAGAACTGAGCCTGGAGGTGAGCGCAGACGTGAATCCAGAAGGAAGGGTTAACGTATTTCTAATATGCGGAAGTGATGGTAGATGCTGGCGCCATTTGCTTGATTGGATTCTCAATATTGTCATCTCTGACCCTGCTGGTGAATGACTTGTCTTGGTTTTCCTGCTTGAATGACAGGTTGCCTGGGCTTGGAGGCTTGATCGCAGCTGTTCCTTTATAGAGGTACGTCACAAGCTTGGGCAGCATGGTCCACCTGGCCGCAGCAGTCCTCAATCTCGAACCCCCGACCCGAGCCACCGCCCCCGGGTCTCTGAAGCGGCCGAGGGATAAGGCCGAGGTTGAGGAGAGGACCATGACGCACAAACGTCAGAAGAAGGCGTGGGCGGCGCTTGGAAACCTGCAGAAGGAGTGTCACCGACGCAGGCTCTTGTCATAAGGGTGACGCAGACCCTGATATCAATGACTGACTTGAGCTATTAATTAGAGGTTGTTGCCTAAGCCTGTACAGATACCGATTGCTGTTATCAAATAATCACGCCTGGGGGCTGTGCATCACAGCTCGTGGTAGGCCGGCAGGAGTTTTAGCAGGTGGCAGTATCTTGCTGCTGCTGCCATCACTACTGCTGCTTCTGTCTATCGCTATTGCCGTTGCTGTCGTTCGCGACTGCCATCAATGTCTATCGCTACTGCTATTAATGTCTATCGCTATTGCTGTTACTGTTTATTGCAACTGCTGTCGCTGTCTATCGCTATTGCTATTACTGTTGCTTGCTATTGCCGTCGCTGTCTATTGCAACTGCTGTCGCTGTCTATCGCTACTGCCATCAATGTCTGTCGCTACTGCCGTTTCTATCCATCACTATTGCTGTCGCTGTCGTTCGCTACTACCATTTCTGTCCATTGCTATTGCCATTGCTGTCGGCAGGTGTGGCGGCGGATGTGTTCAACGCTAAAAATAGGTGTGCTCTTACACAGACACAAAGATCCAACAATTTCTCCACAAAGATCCAACGACTTCTCCAGGGGCCCTCCGGCAAAACGAGGATGAGGCAGCGGTGGCGGCTGGCGTGGCGGCGGAGGCGGCGGCGTCATCATCCTGCTCCCCATCGAGGGGAGCAGCAAGATCTATACGGCCGACGGAACTACGACCTTCACCCCCCCCCCCCCCAACACCCAATGGGAGCACTATTGTCCTCCCGCAAAACAGCACCATCCTTATTGACCCTGATGGCGGTACCGAGCTTATCACCCCTGCCCGGGCAGGCACTATTAGCCTCCCATATGGGGAGCATGTGCTGCTAGGTGGCGGCATTTTAATAGCCCCCCTTGCCAGACCATCCGTCTTGTGGTTGGCGATGTGCCAACAATCTCCCTCCACCCCGGGACAATGGTGGCTGTCCCCTCTCCCCCGCCTGCTGCGCTTCCTGTGCTGCTTCACATTGACGCGAAGCTGGCCAAGGAGATGATACTTCTAGGCAGACTGGTCTTTCCTGACGGTGGTACCGTTAGGGTCCCCGATGGGAGCGACCCCATCGCTTTGGGCCCTAACGGTGTCACTGTCCCAGTCAAGACTAGGATGGACAAGGACGACAGCGAAGGCCCATGACTTTTGCTTGGTGGCCTAGTGCGGCTCCCCCGTCCTGTCTCGCTTGGCTCGGCGTTTGCCTTGGGTGCCGGGACCCCTCTCCCGTGTGCAGTTGTGTTGCCTACTGGCATCACAAAGCTAGTAGGTTGGGTGCCTGAGAGTGGTACTGAGCTTCTTGCCGGGACCATCTTCCCAGCTGGGTCTGTCCTTCCCTGGCTCTCCGTCCTTACCCCTGGAACTAGCATCCTGGGCGGTACCATTCTTCTGGCTGGGTCTGTGCTTCCTGGGGGCACGACCCTCCCAGCAGGGACTAGCCTCCTAGCTGGCATCACCCTCCCTGGAGGCACCAGTCTCCCTGGCGGGACTATCCTCCCAGGGGGGATTTAGCTCCCAAAGGCGGAGTAGAGATGGTGGTGGGCGTGGCATGGCTTGGCAAAGGCGTGGCGGCGGCTGCGGCTTACGCAGTAGATGGACTGGGCTGGTGGTAGCATAATTATAAGACTACATAGTAGTCAATGCTATCAAGATTCACGCTGCCTTAGCACAAGTAAATATGTTATATGTGATGACTAAGGGTACTGTAGAGATGATGACGCAGTACCTACCTAGGCAATAGCGATGGAGAGCGGCGGCAGTAGCAATGGAGAGTGGCGGCAGTAGCGATGCACAGCAACGGCAATAGAGATACACTTAGCAATAGACAGCGGCAATAGCTACGGCAGCAACAGCAGCTGTCACGATTTCTGCCACCTGGTCGAACTTTTTGGCGCCGCCTCGTTCGCGGGTGAAGAAGTTGTCGATGAAGGCGTTGACGTCGTCGAGGAGAACCTGGTCCTTGACTTCTCTGGCGGCTCGTTTCTGGGCAACTTCCTTGGTAGTCTGCTTCCCAGTGCCAGCCTCCTCTTCGTCGGAGAAGTCGTCCTCGTTGCCTCCGTCGCTGGCTCCGTCGCTGGCTCCGTCAAGATTCCTACCTGCCAATTTAGAACTCTTGCAGTTTGCCACTTATGCCTGGATCTCAATTAGAACCCTTTTCCGAATCATCAACCGCCCTTTCGTCAGCAATGGCTAGAAGATCAGATCAAGGATCAGATCAAGGGCACCTGCGATTGCGTTGTTCTCGCTGACGCATGTCTCATCACAGGCACAAGACGCATTATCAAGGAGTTGAATGACGGTTTGAAGTTGTTTTGAGTACAATGCGTAAGATGTCTCTTGACTGTTCGCAAGCCTAGCTCGATCTGGTTTACTGTTAAAGCTGCGACGACATCCCAGAATAACCTCAAGCAGATACGCCTGCGAGACGCCGCAAGACCCCCCGAGCTCCTAGGGAGCGTGCTCCCAACCTTGATCCTCTCTCAGTCGCACAACGTGTCTTCCCACACTATCAAGCGCTTGCAGCCTCTGATGCCGACAAGGTCACCCAGAAGCTAAACGGCGTTGTGTCTAGGTGCGCCAAGATCTACATCAAGCCGGCCTAGCCAAAGACCAGACTAGCCCTGTAAAATGCACCGCCATAGCCAAGGACAAGGACGGGAAGGAGGAGAGAAAGCCGGGGGACAGGGACCAAATTGCGGAAGCGGAGCGGGACGGCGGTCCGCAATAATTGTCGATAAACCGCGGCGGAAGATCGGGTTTCGGTGCGGACGATGGTGATCACGCTGGCGGAGTCGGATGAAGAGATGGGTAATTTTCTGAATTGACCTAGCCGATTCTTTGCTTTCTCCTCACCCACACCTCTGTCTCTGTGGTTTCCGACGTATTGCAGGCCTCGTCAGTCGATATAGGAGGCTCTGTGCCTCCAATCTCGCGCAGCTGGACCTCCCACACCCCGAGTTTGTATTTCCCACGATCTGACATTCCAGAAAACAGGTCGAAGGACCAGCCATGCTTCGGACACGTCAGCCCAGCGCTGAGAACGATGCCGAAGTCTTCGATGTCAAAAGGAGTGCCTTGCGAAAGGGGAAATGACGAATGAGGACATTGCTGAGAGCACCGTGGTCAGTTCTATCGAAGCACGGTCTTTTTAAACGGGCTCATCTGACTCACATGATCAATCGCATGAAACTTGCCTCGATACTGGAACACGAGAACCTGGTCCTTCAAGTCTCCGCCGATATCGGAGGACTCGAGAGCGTCTGCTGCAATCGGCACCTCAGTCCTTTGAGAGATATCTGTCCGAGGAACGTGGAAGACTTTGCATCCTGGTTTGAGGCCTGAGTCACAGACCCGAGGTTGTGATAGGTTGTTGTCGTCCAATCCGAGGTCGGGGAATGACGAGGCAAGGCCGACGGAAAACCACTCTGCTTGTGACCGAAATAGTGCCCTGAATGGATTCATCTCTGGGTGGTTTGTGGTATTATGGTGGAAATCCCCACCCCAGCAACTCTTCAGGCCGATAGACAAAAAATGGTGACCTCTTTTTAAGAGCTTCGGCGCGGTCGCATCGACATTAAGCATCTGTCGTTGGATTTAAATTCATCTAATCTGTCACGTGCCTCTGCTTGCGAGCAAAATGCCGGTGTCTACCTACCTATTTTGACATAGTGCATTTTAGCCGAGTCTAAATGTAGCTTAGCGCGCCGCAAAATGATCCAAAAACCACCATCTCAATTCAGATGCACTATCGCACCACCCCGGCACCGCTCACAAAGGACAGAATGCACTCTGTAGGTTGACGCCATATGTATCAATTGCCCAACACATAGCTGAGGGTTCCGGCAAATATCCCTGTTCAAATCGAATGCGAAGGAAGCGGGGCAGCGAGCCCGGTCCTGTTTTTGCCCCTGGCCGCAGCAGAATCCAAGACTTTGGCAACGATAAAACTAGCAACAGTAGTCAGATATGACATATACTACGAGCATCTCCAAGCTGTAGAGGGCTGCTATGTAATGGACCGAAGACTGTGCCTTAGGGGAATATAGGGCGAGAGCATCATTGTTAGGTCTGGAAGGACTATGGTGACTATATGGTTGAACGCTATCCAATCTACCAACGGCCGAAGCACGGCAAGCAGGCAATACGCCGCATCTAAGCATCAGGCCGGCGATCCGGAACCCGTCGCGGTCGTAGTCAAAAGCGAACCACAATCCCCACGAATCGCAGACGACGAGGATGAGGGGGAGAAAGCCCGGCTTCACCACGTCAACGCCGTCGCTGCCAACAGGGAGTGCCTCGAGGCGCCGGACCAAGAGGCAAGCTAGAAGCCAAGCTGTACCTAGCCTCGGCGTTTCTCTCGGAGACAACCTTGGTCTCGATGAAGATACCGGTGGGCGCGAGGCAGACTCCCTGGTCTGCGGTGAGTCAAGGGTGCTGGTAATGTCGCGAACTCCATCGGCAAGAGACCCGTGAGGACGGTCGAGGAAAACGCGTAGACTACCATACCTATGAACTACGGATTACCTGATATCACAGTGTGCGTGCACCTCAACGTGAGGACCATTTCCTCCAAGTCATATTTACAAGGGGGTAGCACTACGAAGAATGCTCTTCTGAGATTTCACATTGCCGCGACGCAATTCAAAAAGTCATAGCTGTTGTAGAGATTCCTCCCAATTCCAATGCGAGGAGATTGTGGACTTTCTTTGCACACTTGCCTTGAGCAATTACAGCACAGTTGTAGATGTTGAAATAGCAACCAGGAGCAGTATTCTAAAAGCAATTAGTTGTATCCAAACGATTCGCGCTTGAAAGGTATGTGTATAAGTTTGTGAGAACAAAGGAATTGTTTTGTATGTATCAATGGCCTTTTGTAGCAGACAACACCAACTATATTCTTTTTAACTCCAGCGACAACAAAGGGGTAGGAAATTTCCACCTTTCACAATGGCCTTGACAGGGACAATGTCTTTAATAAAGACATTGATGAAAGACAGCACTGCGAATTCGCCAACAGTTTCGAGGACCCTCCGGACTATAAGTATGGGTTGCCCCCGCAGGTAAATTCTCATCCAGATCGTCACCAGTCATCAAGACCGAGAACAGAGAGAATCATCAAGCTTCGAAAAAAAGTCTTCTCGCCAAGGGAACCATGGCGACCGCTACTGCGGCGCCACCGAAGCTGACCGGCCACCCAGCCCTCGAGCAGGCCACCCAGGAGGAGAACACAAACCTCAAGATTGCGGTAGCTATCCTTGCTACCGCAGTCGGACTCTTCGTCTTCTTCTTCTTCTTTTGGCCACACATCCGATGGTGGCAGAAGGGTAAGGCAGTTGACGCCGAGCAGGGAATCGAGATGAACAGACAGGAAATCACACGTCGCTCTCCTCCCCTCCAGCAGCCCGGTGCCGGTCAAAACGAGCTCCCGGAGCAGCCTCGCGAGGTTGTTCCGCCTCCTCAGCCGGCCCGAGTTGTCGCTCCAACGCATCAAGACCGGCGCGTGCCGGTGCAGAACGATCTTCGCCAACAGGTGGGCGGATCTCACTCCGTTCCGCAGGCAGGCCGAAACCACCATCACGTCGCTCCCCAGGGAGCGAGTGCAACTTATGTGCCGAGCCAAGACGACCAATACTCGGGATTTTCCGAGGTCGATCTGGGGCAGAAGACACAGACGGAGAACAGTCGCAATGATGAGGCAAACTTTGACACCCTTCTCTCCAGGATGGGGCCTCTGACCCCGACTTACGGAAGATCGGCTGCGCAGCGTCGTCAGGAGCGCTACGATGCTGACAAGCCTCGTGCCAAGGGATACGACGCGGACACTGGTGAGCGTTTTTACTGAGGGGACGGATCTAGGGGAATCTCAGGGGGGAGGAATGGGAAGTGTAGGGAGGGAATAGAATGTGCAGGAAAAGAATAGGAAGGGCAGAGAAGGAATAAGAAGGGTAGGGAGAGAATGGGAAGTGCAGGATTCACTTAAAGGGTTCGAGGATATTGGCTTGGGTTCTAGTCGCTCGTGGGGTTATTCCTTTCATGCTTGTTAGATGATTCAGGGACAGGATTTGCAGAGCCTAGAATAGACTTAGAACGTCACTGGTTGACGGCAAAATGCTATGAGTATGCACTGGGCAAAGAAATAGGCGTTTATTAAATCGTGCAGTCAAGACGCCGGAGTCAAGGATCGATCGGTCTAATCCTAGGTTGTGACAGAGTATGGAACGTGATTATGACAGGAAGAATGAGTGCAGTAGTTAATGGTTCTCGCCATATGAGAGGGCTTACTGGCATAACCTCAAGTAGAAAGACCTTGTTTTCCACGGCCGCAAGACCAGGAGATTCACCTCGGAGCTGCGGAGGTTCAAGCTAGCCACGCCCATCATTAGGACCATTCCCACCCGCCCAAACTTTGTCTACGCGAGGATGGATTCGCCAGACCAGATCACGGAAAGACATGTGCTGAAGGCAATAGATGGATGCAAACAGCTGCCGTCTCGATAGATGACGGTAGGCACCGCTCTTGTGAAGTGGACTCTTGATTGCTCTGAGATTGAGAAGGAAGGCACAAGGGTAAGAAGAAAAAAGGAAGCAAACCGCTGAGTAACATGGAGCACTCAGGCAAAGAGGCTGTCTCAGCGCGGAAGTCGGAAAAGCTGTAGACATTCTTAGAGAACATTTGACCGCAGGTCTCAAAGTGGGAGATGGATAGAGGTTCTGTGGTAGTCGTGTCCACCCTGCCCATGGCTCCGGCGCCGAATACGGCCGTGGTCTGGCCGCTTGGGTGTTCAACCATGGCCCTGCGGCGGACGGGCTCGGCGTAGAGAAGGTCCATCAGACCTAGAGCACTACGTAGGGTGTATTAACGTACGATGCCCGATCAGAAATCCACCAGCCGAACCCCTCGTGACTTTCCCTGAATTCTAGACAAACTTTATGCTGCATCTAGAACCGCCTATACCCAACCGTAGGTCCGATAACCGCCTAGGATTACAACACGAAGCCGATACCCTTACATACGTGGGGGTAACAACCAATCTCCATAGCTTGATCCAGGACCAAACTCGGAAGTTTTTGAGGAGTTTGGTGAAGGTAGCCAGCCGCCTGACCGAGATCAGGCAGCAACCCAAGAGAGATAAGAGAGAAAATCCGGCAAAATACAATCGACGAGCAGTGTGCTTCTAATGGAGAACGGCTAGACTTCACTCCCTTCGAACCGACTAATTACAGCTCGATCGCGAGCTCTGGCGGCGCAAAAGCATGTGCGATGGCGGAACCTCAAGACAGCTCCCCGTCACGACTGTATAGCTGGGAAGCTCAATGGAATCTCTGGCGTGTGTGATTGCATCTAAATGCTACTCTGCCTTCCAATGATATTTCGCTGCTGGGTGATCAAGAGGTGGTCTTGCTAACCCCGCGCTCCTGTAGAGATTCTCACGGTATGTGCCACCCTGGACAGCATAGTCGTCCCAGAACAACCCCCGTTTCCTCAGCACAGGGAGCAGATGCTCGATAACCTCCTCGAAAGTCCTCGGCAACAGAGCATAGGCAATGTTAAATCCGTCAACATCGGCCTCCTTGACCCATCTCTCCATCTCGTCAGCTACCCCCTCGGCGGTTCCCACGACCGTAGCTCCCAGCCCACCAATCTTGATATGGTTCGCAACTGTATGCTTGGTCCACTTTGGTATCCCCGGCATTGACTTTGACCAGCCCTCGACCGCAGATCGAATGGCATTGCTCTCGACGTGGCGAAGTTCCTGGTCGTCATCATACTGGGCCAGATCAATGCCCGTCCAGCCGCCAAACAGGGCAAGCGCGCCATCCTCGGAGCCATACGACACATACTCCTCGTATTTTGCTCGTGCGTCATCAGGCGTGGCCCCAATGATAGGACAGAGCAGTGCCAAGAACTTGATAGAGGCCGGGTCGCGGCCGTACTCGTCCCTTGCCGCGGCGCGGATCTCGGCGATGTTCTTTGCCACCACCACAGGGCTGTGACCAGCCACGAAGATGACCTCTGCGTTCTTGGCGGCAAATGCCTTGCCGGCCTTGGACGTGCCCGCCTGCAGGATGAGGGGCGTGCGCTGCGGCGATGGCTGGCAGATGTGCGGGCCTGGAACGGTGTAGTATTTGCCGACGTGGTCGATCGTGCGGACGAGTTTGGGATCCGTGTAGACTCGGCTCTCGCGGTCCAATTTCACCGCGTCGTCGCGCCATGATGACTGCCTTTTGCGAGAAACTTTGTTAGCAGACTTGTCGTCAAGGTCGCTCCCGATATCACGCTACTTTTCCCCACTTACCAGAGCTTGTACATGACATCGATATACTCGTCCGCGATGGCGTACCGTTCGTCGTGTTGTGGTTGGGCGGTATGACCCAGGTTGCGTGCCGCGGAGTCAAGGTATCCCGTGACCACATTCCAGCCAATTCTCCCTCCTGTCAGGTGGTCGAGGGTGCTCAACCTGCGGGCGAGATGATACGGTTGTTCGTATGTTGTTGCAACCGTCAAGCCGAACCCTAGGTTCTCGGTGGCTGCAGCCATTGCCGAGACGGGGGCCAGGGGTTCGTTGACAGGCCATTGGGCGCCAGAGACAATGGCCGGGTCCGGGTTCTTCGGACCTTTGTAGACATCGTAGGCTCCCTCAAAGTCAACGTGTCAGCGTGGGGACAGGCAGACACATAATTATACAAGGGTGGAACGAACCAGGACATCAGCAATGAACATGCCGTGGAATTTCCCTGACTCCAGAAGCTTCGCAAGCTTGACCCAGTGCTTCACATTGTTGAAGTTGGTAGACTCATCGTCGGGGTGTGCCCACAGTCCCGGCGACTGGTGTCCGCTGCACGACTCGACGAACGCATTGATGATCAATTGTTTCTTAGGGGAGGCCATGGCTTAGGTTTTAGCGTGTGTCTTCCAATTGGCGGATAATAATGTCAGATCCTAGGAATGACAGCGACGAGAGAACACAGAGAGCGAGCACAAAATTAAAGGAAACCCTAGTATTAAGGAAGGGCATTTTCACGCAGACTACATTACGGTAATGATTCATGACGTCGTAGCATGTGTCAACTTCCAAACGGCAGGGTTTGCGACCCCTCCTCTCTAAGATATTTCACGCGTGCGTGCGAGGGAGCTAAAATGGCGCCATCGTCAACACTGGGCCTGCCAACAAAACGAAACACGTTAAGGAATGCCAGTATTGTCCTCTACGGTACCCTTGGGATGTGACCCAGGGACGCGTTGATTAATTTAGCAAATATAGGCAGATCGCCGGAAATGGGCTGGGGTCGAATCCATACACAAGACTAATGTGCGATAGTCGCTTTTTATTTTCTCTTCACTCCCCTCTTCTCACCCCAAGCCAGTAAATGGCCGCTTGCAATTCGCCAGCTGGATGCAGATGGATGAGGTGATATCTTCATGAATCGACGCCATCGGCACTTGTAACCCGTCGAGTCTAGCTGCTGCACACAATACCACCCTTGACCGCCACGACCCTCTCCGGCGGGTCGCCCCTGGGCCCCCATGTTGACGTCCCTCAAGGGGCGCATATGTATGTATGTACACTATAATCTGGAGAGCGATGTCGGCCAGGTACTGTACATACAGTACCTGGAGAATGCGGCTAGTTGCACGTGCAAATGCCTCAAGGGAAGAAATCCCGTCTCTCCCCCAGGTCCCATGGGTTATTGGTTGGTCAATCTCACAGCGTAGGGCACCGTGGCGTCACTCACCCTAAGAGCACAACATATCCCCTGTAACACGATGTGCTCTAGGATCCGTGCAGTATATGCAGCCCGGCTCATGGTTCCAGACTGTTGGGTTGGGGAACAGAAATCTCAGGCAATATGAGCCATGCATGACCTGGAACCGGCACTCACCCAATACGTATATTTTTCTCAAGGTCTAGAACGTCTCTCCATCATACATAAAGACTGAGGGTTTGGGACCCACGTCAGGAATTTTCCCTAAGTCTCTCTCTTAGAGATTGTTCTCGAGCGGCATCGTTTTCCATCACCCCAGCGAATCCGCTACAGCGTTGAGGAATAATCATGTTGCGGCTCAGTCCTCGAGCGTCCAGCGATGCAGCCGGTGCTGATGCTACTGCGGTTGAGCCTGCACTGTCCCAAGCAGTGGGGTATGTCGTGGTGGTTGCGATCGGGTTCATAATTGCCTTCGCCATGGTGCTGGCAACCTATGTGTTGAAGAAGACGACGGGCGAGGATAACCGGAAGACGGAGATGTTCATGACCGCCAACCGGAGCGTGAGGACTGGCCTGACCGCATCGGCGGTGATCTCGTCATGGCTTTGGAGTACGGCTATGCTGGGAAGCTCGCTGGTTGGTTACAACTTTGGTGTTGCGGGTCCCTTTTGGTTTGCCGCTGGGTGAGTCTGTCTACCATGGCTGATCAAGATGATCCGAGAGTATAGTTATGGAGGGGGCATTGCAGCTAACAATAAAGCAGATGCTCTCCTATGATTGTGTTCTTCTCACTCCTGGGCATCGTTTGCAAGCTTCGAGTTCCCGAGGCCCATACATTGTTGGAGATCGTACGCATTCGGTACGGGAAAGTCGGTCATATCGTCTGGATAGTTCTCTGCCTCATCAACAACATCATTGCCGTGGCGAACATGTTACTCGGGGCGAGTGCTGCCATCACGGCGCTGTAATACTGGCCCAATTCCCTCGCACTTCAAACCCAGTACCCAGAAGCTGACTTTGGACCCCAACAGCACAGGAATGCACATCATCGCCGCTACCTTCTTGTTACCTGTCGGTGTTATTCTGTACACATTCGTCGGGGGCATCAAGGCCACGTTCTTGACAGATTACTTCCACACCTTTGTCATCACCATCATCGTGTGTTTCTTCACGGTTAAAACGTTCACGACCCCCGAGATCTCCTCTGTCGAGCACCTATGGGAACTCATCACCGCAGCTGGGAGACAGACTCCTGTTGAAGGTAACCAGAATGGTTCGTACTTAACCATGACGAGCAAAGGAGTGAGTAATTACCTCCCCATTCTTCCCCTCTCCCCCTTTCCCCCCCCTTTTCCTCCCTATCCGACTGGAAACTAAATCACCACAGGCCATCCTCTTCGGCATTATACATCTATTAGCTAATTTTGGCTTGGTCGTCATGGACAATGGCTTCTTCGTGAAGGCATTCAGCGCCGCCCCGGAAGCGGTCGTCCCAGGATATATCGTCGGGGGCATCGCCTACTTTGCGATTCCGTGGTGCTTCGGCACGATTATGAGTCTTGGCGCGCTCGCCTTGGAAGGAACAAGCCGGTTCCCCACCTTCCCTCGGCGCATGAGCGGCACCGAGATATCCAACGGCTTGGTCCTTCCATACGCTGCCATCGCCGTGGCCGGAAAAGGGGGCGCGGCGGCGATCCTGCTCGTCACCTTCATGGCCGTGACTTCGACCATCTCGGCCCAAGTCATTGCTGTTTCGTCCATCATCAGCTTCGATATCTACCGCGAGTACATCAACCGCGACGCCACCGATGCCGACGTCATCCGTTGGAGTCACGCGGGTGTCGTCTTCTTCGGCATCTTCTCCGCCTGCTTCTCCACGGCGCTACACTATGGCAACGTCGATCTCGGCTGGACCCTGTACATGCTTGGGGTTCTGACCTGCCCTGGCATCTTTCCTACCGTGTTCACAATCCTCTGGAAGAAGCAGTCCACCGCAGCGGCCATCATATCCCCCCTACTGGGACTGGCCACAGGCATCGCCGTCTGGCTGGGCACAGCGCACGCCTTCACTGGAGAGATATCGGTCGCGTCGACGGGCCAGACCCTGCCATGCATGTACGGCACCGTCGCGTCGGCTCTCAGCCCAGCCCTGTACTCGGTGGTCATCTCGCTCATGCGGCCAGCCAATTACGATTGGGCCGACTTACGCAAGGAACGGTTGGCATTCGAAGGTGCTCCGGGCGTTGACTCGATCGAAGTGTCTGGAGATGGTGATGGCAGCGAGGGAAGGTCGAGCTACGAGGCCGACAAGGCCAAGCTGAAGCGCTGGGGCAGGATCTCGGCGGTGTGGTCATTGGCTACTTTCCTCGGACATTGGGTGCTATGGTAAGTCGGAGAGAGTTGCTCATGTGACAGTTTGCCCCCACGCTAACCGAGTTTCTACCTCTCAGGCCACTCCCGATCTATGCTTCGAGCTACATCTTCTCGAAAAAGTTCTTCTCGGTGTGGGTTGTCATCTCGATCATCTGGGTCTGGGGCACCATGTTTGTTGCTGGCTTCTTTCCCATTATCGATGGGCGGAAACAGATATTGCAGGTTTGGAGAGGTTTAACCGGATCGAGCACTCAGGAAGGTACCCTGACCGGTCAAGGGTCGGGAGGAACTATCACCCCGGTCTCGGTCGAGAAGGTAATAGATGGGGAGGAAAAGGTTGCCAAAAGAGATACTTGAGGTATAGAGATTCACATAGATTGGCCATTAATTCAAGCATGGGCGAGGAAGAACAACGCACTTGAACCGTTGCATTGACTATCAATGACCATCAATGACGCCTTAATTTGCGGCTTTACATCACCGTGTCGTTGGACAATCCGTAGCCGAAACTCCCTCATCATTTACCCTTACGGTACAAAGTTAACCATGGATGACTGTATGAGCCAACGACATGGCGGGCCCGATAGCCTCTTAGATCCAGGGCCCTTGGCCAGGACGACGACATAAGCCAGTGTGTTATTGTGTCTGTACTATCCTGTTACCCTGTGACATCAGCGTCCGGAAGCCGATCCTCCCCAGCAAGGTCTAACAGTTCATGCCACCACGCCCGAAACTCCGTGTTCGCCCAGTGTTGTAATATCCCAATAGCTTTGAGAAGACAATATGTCCCCAGGATGGACTTTGGTGTCCCCCAACTTCAAACCCAAATAAATTCTCTGTCATGGCAAACCATGGTTAACAAAGAAACCAGGAAAGACCAAGGCATGATCAGCAAAGACTTACCAGCTGCAGCTCATTCCCAGCAACCCTCGTGACCCGCGCAAACAGGACCGTCCACACCGCCGACTCGACCTGCAGGAGCGGCAAGACGATCCCCTCCAGCAGCGCGACGGCCGAGTCGGGCGATGCGCCGCCCGAGACGGCGAGACTGCGCAGGCGGTGCGCCTGCGCCGAGACCCAGGCCCCGAGCCGGACCTGGGCCTCCTCCCTCGGCCTGCTGTCGGTCCTGGTCTCGACGCTGACGGCGATGGGCCAGTGGCGCAGCGCAACCGAGTGACCGACGAGGACGTGCCCGCGATGACGACGACGACGTGCCGCGAGAGAGGGTCCCGGTACGGGTTCCGTAGGTCGCGCGGCTCGTCCGAATCTGGGTCGTCGTCGTCGTCGTCGTCTGCGCCCAGGCAGATGGCGAAGTCGGCCATCTTGGTCTGCGTGACGAGGCCGGACGAGGGGGCCGGCATCCACTGCGGGTGGATCTTGACGCTGGTACTGGGTGGGTTGGTTGTCAGTATTGGACTCGAGGAAACAAGCTTGGTTGCCCGTAGTACTCACATGGTTCGAAAGACAACGGGAATACTCGGGTCATCTCCCAAAGCTAAGCGCAGCAAGACGGAGTGGACAGCGACGTTCCACTCGGGCTCGGACTCAAATCTCCTCTCGCACCTCTTCGACGCCGAGTTGAGCTTGCGTACCGCCCTCAGTTCTTCGCAAAAATCCCCGTCGGTGCGACTTGTGGCGTCCTTATCCACCGTGTTGGCCCTAATCTGGATCTCGTCATCGACGAGCTTCACGATAGCGGCGGGAATCACCCCCATGTCCTCAGCCGCAGCCCGCAAATCGCGTAGGAGGTTCTGGTTCCGGCTCCCGAGTTCCCGCCCGCTGTCGGACAGGCCGCGGTAGTAAATGTCCGCCCCGACGTCTTGAAGTCCCGCCGTGCGCTTAACAGGGCTGCTGGATCGCTTGGACGTTGAGGAATGGGAGGTATGGGAGGTGTTTCGAGACTGTACGGAGGATTCAGGCGGTTCCGATCGAGCGAGAGAGTCCGAGTATGTCTCGTACAGAGGAGCTGCAGGGGCGAATCGTTCGCGAACGGCAAGTGCATTCGCCCGTCGAGATTGGGCTGGCGCCACTGCGCGAGGGGTCGCATCCCCAACGTCTTCTCCACAGTGAATTGTGTGTGTCCCTCCGTCCGGATCTTGCAGGGCATCTGGTTCGTGTAGGCTTTCCCGCAGGCCTTTTCGTCGGTGAGGGAGTTCGCGGAGATCTTCGAGTAGGCTTCCGCGTCGGCGCATCGGCGGGGTCTTGTTCTGTGGCCATGATCCGTTGATTGGTAGTCGCCGATGGTAAATCTCCCAAGACTCGTCGCCGTTTCGCTGGAGGATACGCCGTTGGCGAGTAAGGAGTTACTGCGCCGCGCTGGGGGCAAGTCTGAATCCCCTGAACGTGAACAGAAAGTGGTGATGTAGAGAAAAGAGCGTGGTTAACTTCTTGCATCCAGGCCTCGACAATAGCCAGACGTATTTTCGGAAGCTGGTGGGAAATTAATTAGGATTTCGTGGTTAAGTGAGTGGTGATGTTTTCTGTTGTTTGTTTTGTTTTGGGGGAGTGGGGTTGTTTGGAGACAGATTTGCCCCACCTTTTTGGCAACTGGGTGCTGGGTTGCTCTTGACCTCGCCTTCTGAGATAATTAAACATCAGAATAACCAGCTGCTGACAAGGATGCGAACTAGGTATCTAATAGAGATATCCAATTTCACCATCAACTTACTTGTTTCTATTTCGAAGTCGCAGATCAATGTCGAGATACGGTACAGTATCCCGAGAAATTGCAGTGTGGCTGAAAAGCTCAGAATGCACTAGCCACACACATCTAATCCGTACAATGAGACTTTTCTTGGTGGACTGCTTTTCTTGCAGGACTTCATTCACTGAAGTGTTCTCGCGGTTGGCGTTCTTTTAGCCGGAAGCAAATATGGAAAGGCTCCCAATATTGAAGATATTATCTAGGGAAACCAGCTAATTAATTACCCCTCTTTTCCAAGCCATGTTACTACGGAGCAAGAAAAGGATTGCCGATATGACTTACGCCGCCGTCGCGAGATGTTGAGATCGCTCGCAAGACAACCGAATGGTTGTAATGACATGTCCCTCAATCGACACTCATAATTTCAAGTCGCCGAGCGAGGAACAATGCACTTGCTCAAAGGGATGAAGTCTCACGCATTGGCAAGAGCCCTACTGTTGGGGCTTCTTCTTCAACCTGCTTTCGCTGCGAACATAAGGAGCATATTCCTATTCAAGGACGTGATGAAGTCAAATACCACAGCCCTAACGACGTCCGGTTTCAACACTCTCATCATCTTTGGCGTCGGTGTCCTCGACAACGGCGACATTAAATACTACTCGAACACGCCGGGAAGCAACGACGTCCTTGTAGCATCCAACGGTACTTATGTCGGCGGTGACGCACTTGCCAACAAGATACGCTCGTTCAAGACAAGCAACGACACAGGCGTCGATAGGCTCGAGATCTCGATGAACGCCCAGCACGTCAGCGCGCTGATGGCCAACCCAGGGCCCGGCGCCGAGACACCGCTGTACCGCAACTTCCAGGCACTGAAGACGGCGTGGGGTCTCGATGCCGTCAACAACGACGACGAGTCCATTTACGACATCGCGAGCACCGTCGCATTCGCCAAGATGCTCGGGAAAGTCGGGTATAAATATACCATTGCGCCGTATACCAACACGGGCTTCTGGTCTACCGTCGAGGCGCAGCTCAATAATGGCCTCAAGGAGTCAGACGTGCTCCTGGACAGGGTGTACCTTCAGTGTTACGACGGCGGCGCACGCAATGACCCCGGAAGCTGGCAGTCTACGCTCGGGATGAAGGTCGTGCCGCTCGTGTGGGTCACCAACGACTCGAAGCCATCTCAAGGAACAACGGCAGCGGAGGCGCGGACTAGATTTGCCGGCTGGAATCAGCGGTCTGCTCTTGGCGGGGGAGGCTATTGGAACGACTACGATATTGAGAAGATGGGATTGTCGTACAAGCAGTATGGCGACGTTTTGACCAGTATCTTTCCATAAGAGTCTTGCATAAGCCCTAATGCGGTGCCAATTTTCCCACCGGCAGCGGTTCCGCATTGAAAAGCGCTTTTGGGAAGTCTGGCTGCCCGGCATAACCATTGTACTCTATCTACAGACATGACGCGATGGTGGCGACCCCACGTTTTCGCGAGCCCATGGGGTGGTGAGGTCGCCGTCTTTCGGGCTGACCAGAGTACGGTGCTTGAGGAATTTGATCATCCAACCCCCTTTCCCTCGGCAATGTTGGATTGACTATGGGAGAGCTTTGCAAGTCGCATGGCCATAGCTTGGCTTGGAGACGGTGGTGTGTTGAAGGGCGTGGTGAGGAGTGGGCATATGATGTTGCACCCCTTTTCAGGGCTGAATACGAGATTTAAAGCAGATTCGCATGTCTCCTGCCGCGAATTCAAAGCGGATCCAAACCCCACTGGGCTAGTCATCCCCTCCCCTGGCAAAACGCCAATCACAACCAGCAGCAAAGATCATCTTCCCCCGAGTTCTCTTTCCCCGAGTTCTACGTCTCGGCTTTCATCCGTCAACACTTCCAGGGTGACGTTCTGCAATCGACGCTTCAACGTGACGCGTTTTAACGCAACCGAACAAGAAGCGGCCCCAGCAGCTCGCTCGCATTAACAATGGGCAAACGCAAACGCGAGAACCGGGTCGATCCTCTCCCGGCAATTGCTTCGCTCGTTGAAAAGCCTCGTCGCCCACGGAGATACTCTCTCCCGTCGTGGTTGTACCGAGTGAACGCTATCACCATAAAGGAGGACAGGGATGCGACTGATGTCGATTTTGACGAAGACCTTTCTGAGTTAGAGGACGAGGATGCAGACCTTGCCGGTGCGGAGAAGGACTGAGAGTGTGGTGGGTTGGACGAAGAGTGCGACTACCAGGGTGGGGATGACGATGATACGGACGACTACGATACGGATGATGACGAGTCGGTTGCATCTACATGCGGTAAGTAATGCTAATAGTCAGTCAATCGCTAGTACAGGAAGCTACAGTGGCGGATGGCGATGGCGGGAAGATGCTGCCGCATGCTAGAAACCCTACCGGCCTGTCCCCAGCTGAGCCGCACAGCCCGCAGGCGTGAGGAGCAAACTGCCCGCGCAGTAGAACCCCTTCCCAAACAGGCGCGACTTCCAATTTGGTCAGCTATTCGCATATTGGCCACGTTTTCCCCGAGAGGTGAAGGTGAAACCATGGGTTATCATGCTCGAAGGGATCTTCATGGTGATGCTTTACCTAGATACAGAGTCATGTCCTACATTATATTAGTCTTCTCAGGAAAACTCAACCTATCAGCAGGACTACACAAAGGGGCAAAAAGGGATGCCAAAGGTAAGCCTGATCACCGTTCGGACTTATGTTCAGTGATCTGCGGAAAGCAGTGTATGTAGATAGCTACGTGCTACTAATCAACCTAATCTGAACATAAAGCCCCACAAGGCCCAACGGACAAACTTGTACATTTTAATGGGTGAAAAGAATCGCCATGGGCTCAACTACAGACCGGCCCTTGCCAACCTAGGCCGACTTTGCCATCTCCGACATACCCGGGAGCTCCTTAAGCCCTAGTACAAGTTAGCATTTATTATATCATCGGTGTCAGGGCATGTCAAAACGTACATCCATCGGTCTCCTCCATGACCATCTGCTTGACGGTGCACTGGTTGGCGGTGGCCATGGGCTGCTTGGTGATAGAACCGCAGCCGTCGTAGAAGCACTCAGACTTGTCCATAGCGCGCTGGAGCGCATCGCCCTTCCAGCCGAACATGTAATCGGCGTGGGTGCCGTACCCACTAGTTCCCTCGAAGCTCCACACATATGGGTTGGGCCCTGATGTCCACAGGCTGTTGAACTTAGTAGTATCCCATACGGTCTCGTACGTGACCTGCGGGACACGGATAGGGTGAGAAGCCGGGCAGGCAGGGGCATTTGTGAAGCCATCTGATCGGATAGTGTTGTACACGTGAGACTGGTGGTCGGGGCTGTCAAGGTTCTTGCCATCCCAGCATCTAATTAGGCCCGGTTAGCATGAGCTTACATATCACATGACATATCACACATGTCGGGATAAACAGGTTACTGACGCGGGGAAGTGGTGGGTAGTGAAGATGCCGCCGGAGCATGGCTTGGTGGGAAAGTCGGGCATCTCGGCACCTCTGTTTTGCCCTTGCAGACATTGGTAACGTAGGCCGACGTGCGGGCTTGAGCTTGCGGCTGGGCTGCCCACCGTCATACGGAAACCCTATAGAGTATGAGAATCTTGAACAGACAGCGCCACAATATTGGGTGAAATTACCGGTGGGAAGGCTTTAATCGGTTGCTGCGCTAGGTTGTCCCTGGACAAGTCGAACTGGGTATAGTAGACGGTGATTCCACCTTGGGCACCATTCGAACCTCCCAATAGGGGCTGGACAGGAATAACCGGCACACGGTGGTAGGAGCCGTTGGTAGGATGCTTGAAGTACAAGACGGCAGTCCAGTAGTTGGAAAAGTCCTCCGACATTTGGCAGGTAGTGCACGTGGCCCTCGCGCCAACATCCCCCTCCATGGTGGCGTTGAAGGCGTTTCCACCGACGATGTGGTGGACATGAGCGGACGGGTCGGCGCCCGGCTGGACGACGGGGTCAAGGCGCTGGAAGGTCAAAGTCGAGCATGGGAAGCGAAGGCCGGCCTGAACAGGCGCGACGAGCGCGAGGGCTGCGGAAAGCCACTTCATCTCGACGGTGGGCCTGGTATCGACAGTGCTAGCAGTAGGGAGTTAGAGATTTGCAGAAGTAGGTAGTCGAGGCAGGGGAGGCGCAATCCCGTGTCCATTCGACTCTTATAAGGCTGGGCCTGCCCTGAACTCCCTGCATCGGCATTTCTAGCTTCCCCACCCAGCCAAGAAAACTTTATTCCCTTCATATTCAATAGCAAGCCAGCGAAGAGTAGATAATAAAAGGGAGACAAGGTGGCCCAGGTCTGCGAATCAGCTCATACCGCATTACCGGGATTATTATCCGGTGATATGGCGATTTAATTATGGAACTGTCCTATATTCATGTGTGGCAAATAACCCAGGTGATTGTTGGTTGCCGGCAAATGTCTTTTCCTATGTCCCGCCCACGATCCCTACCTGTACATTTGGCTTGTAGAAGTGCCGCGAGCCCCGAAAGTGCTTCACGTCAGTCATCATGAATTTTAGATTGAGGGAGGCTTGGATTCATTCAGCGTATGTTCTAGGACCTGTAGATTCTTATTGGGTCGTCCGGCTGAATTTGACGGATCATCTGGCCTTTCTAGCCTCTTGTCAATCTTTCAGGTCATGACCTCCATGCTGCCACTCATGTCCATGTAACGGCCGGTGGCGCTGGAGTACAGCTGTTTGCACTGACGGAAGCACTCCTAAGATGAGCCCTAAGATCTGAACCGCTATGGCTCGCATAAGTGGTGGAGGAAGTCCTCGCCATTGCTCGGTCGGCCTTCTTGATCACCTCGGTCCAGGCACCTAGTTTCGTGAACTTGTAGCACCTCTAAGATAGCTAGTAGCATGTGTGAAGGAGAGGCCAACGCCAGTCTATTATTTCTGTAGACCCCTAGCAATGTTGACCCCGGTGTTGTTGGCGTAATCTGGCTGGAGGAAGTATATGTCCTGCGGCTATCTGCGGAGTGTGGCACACTGCATGACCGTTAAATGCTTCTGTTGCCTCGCACCCTCTTTTGGGATTCTTGTTCGGTGAACTGCTTAATGAAGTCCGGGTGGCAGTCTTGCATATTAATTTAATCAATTTAGTACATAATAATAACACTAATACTAAGACCAATAATAATCAGTACAGAAGCATACTAATACTACAAGTTAATGTGATAACACTGCCATTTGGTGACTTGAGCGTCTGTGTCCGCCTGGCCAGGCGGGTGTTATGATAAGTGAAGGGAAAGTAGGCTGAAGAGGCTGTGATTCGACGAGAGGAGGTGGCGTTTCTGACCCAAGATTGATGGCTTAGAGAGCGCATCCACAGATGTAGAGGGCTCCATTTTAGCTTGTTCACCGGCAGGGCTTGCGTTGGGAATACGGGAAACTGAATCTACGCCCATGGCAGTCAAGAATGGGAAGTTGGCAACAGTGGGCCTAGGGACGAGGGCGTTGTAGTGGCCGAGGCGTAGGGGACCTCTGATCGGGTGCGGGTCGCGTTCCCTGCCAGCGAGAGACGACACGCTTCACTGCAACCTAGTAGGTGATAAGTTAAGTGGCTTCGCCAACTCTCTATATACCTGCAACTACAATGACAGTACTCTCATGGAGCAAGCGGGCTTCGGAATGTGGAGGTTGTATGGGCCAAGGTTGTCAGCCAGTTCTGGCTTTTAAACTATGCGGCGTACATTAAAGTACCTTTAAGTAGTGCTTGTTCGTGCTCCAAATTTTCAAAGCGTTTCACAGAGCCATTCGCATTTGAAGCCGCTGTCCGCGCCGCTCCACCAGTCAATCCTGCACTGAACGACGTCGCCGTCGCTATTAGGGAGTATGTCAACGATATAAACAAAGTAAACGGCGTGGTTGATAACGCGATGCCTAGACAAGACATGCGACTACATCCTGAGACCGACGAGAGTTCCATTCGAACCTATTGGGCACTGTTTGTGGCAATGCCACTTATAACACCAGTATCCATGCAGTGAATCAGACGACCAACAAGTCTTAGCGCACTCGAGGACATCCTGGACGGCGAAACCACGATGTTGTAGACTGTTTCTACCTGGACTCTATGACGTGTCCGACATAATGTCCTCCCTCGGACTAGGAAATCATATCCCTCATCTTTCCTGATGTGACTTCCGTGGTCCAGCCATGGTTGTCAGGTCTATCAAAGACGAACTCCCCGTCCTTACCCTTCTCTAGGTAAAGGTAGACTGGTAATCCGTCACCTTTTGGCCAGACCATGACAGAGATTGGTTCATAAGCACGTGTTCAAGGCGAGAAATGTGTGAGTGTCTCTGAGGTGATGATGAAGGGAGACGAAGGGACCTAGGGAAATGGGGAAAACAAAGCCATTTAAATCTAAGAGAACTCCCTCTGAGCCACGTAGAATTCGGGGGCGACGAGAGTAGTTTATGCTGGCAGATAGCTTTGGGATGATTCCAAAGCTAGTTGACTTCGCCTCCTTCCCCCAGTCTCCTCTTTTCTCTTATCCCCTCCTTCGTTGCAAAGCGACTTCTTGGACACCCAATAACCCTGTCTAGCTGAACCGATGCCCCGGAGCATAATACAAAGATCAGGAGGCATTTACGCTGAGGCGTTCGGTGCCGCAGACGTATTGAATGCAGACTGTGAAGTCCTCTCTATTCCGGACACAACGATATCTGAGAGCATTTGTACCACAAGTATAGCCCCTATTTCCACAATCTCGTTTTTATGGTCCGGGAATAGGGCAACATCCGCCTTCCCCTCTCCTTCC
Organism: Phialemonium atrogriseum; assembly: GCF_030411735.1. NCBI lineage: Eukaryota > Fungi > Ascomycota > Sordariomycetes > Cephalothecales > Cephalothecaceae > Phialemonium > Phialemonium atrogriseum. The sequence continues at coordinate 39,867 of NW_026848169.1, read as the reverse complement.
TCTCGCTGCCTATAGAGCTGTCCCCATCTCCATCTTCCGTCGCCTCTTCGGTGCAGGCCTTGCAGAAGAGGTTCCCATAATCATACCCGCCCAGCCCTTGCCTGACCGCTGTTGATCTCAGTTCCGGCTCCGGTCCCTGTTGCCGGATCTGATATGGATAAACTCGCGCAGGCCGTGAGCCCCGGGGCTGCGGTCGGTTAGGTCGCTGACGGGGGAAACCAACAGGCCTCGACGACGATGGGGGACTCGCATAAGGGGTGCGTGGTGTCGGTCCTAAATGAAGGCTTGGCGTTCCCATGGTCGGATGGGTCGCAGATTCCGGCCACGTTGTCTGTTGTCTCACCAGGGAGTACACGCCACGTAACTGTGAGTGTAAGGACCGCTGACGACGCTGTTCCTGACATCAATTTTGTCGCTCCGATAGGGGGGATACTTGCCGTGACAATAACCGTAGACACCGCCGATAACAATCACGGCGGGGCCGATTTCCCGCTCCCCGCCCACCGCCCACCCCTAGCAACAATATGACACAGCGAAAGCCACACAACCGAGAGCTTGACAAGCACATCAAACAAATGGGCCCAGATAGGCCTCCGGCCGATGCCAGGGAAGTCGACCGGCCTCGTCATGGTCGTGAATCCCCCACCAGCACAGGTCCCGCCTAGGCGGCCACGCCGTGTCGCATGTTCACCCCCAGGCCCGCTCGAGAGAGGCAACCACCGAGGCCCAGGGGTACCCAACGTTACCTCCAAGTCGCAGAGCCACGCCACTAAGGGAATGCTTATCTTACTTGACATTGCAAACCGGCCCAATGGAATACAACTTGACCAATATGACTGTTGGGATGTCATCGGAGGTGCCTCTTAGCAATATTGTATCGGTAATATCTCATCTTGGCGGTCGGTCTTGTATCGGGGGAATGGTAATCGCGGAACGGACAATCGCCGCCAGTATGGACTGGTATTCAATTAAGTTTTGCAACAAGCATCTCCTTTCCGAAGAATCGCATCATAGTTCGGAGCTCTCAAGAAAGGTTGCCTTGGGGCTTACTTTTGGAACATGGGTTCTCGATTTTCTTCGGAGACAGTCGTCTGCTATGTCCTTCCAATGTTCCTCGACTCTGACGAGTGGCCACACTTCATCCATGCTCTTTGGTCTGCTCTATTCTGTGGCCAGCTCCTTACAACCAGACCTGAGTCCTCATAGGCCATGAAATAGGCCATTGAAAGCATGACATTCGAATTCGGGTTGGAAATTTTACAATTGAAGCTGTTGTTAGATCGCGATATACAGTCGTCTTGGGCATCCCGAAGAGTGATTGGTTGGGGGAATGGACTTACCCCCCTCACTTGGCTTTCACAGCATAACACACGCCTTGGTTTCATTTGGGTTGTGTGCGTATATTGCTCGTAAATTATCACCAAGGTGCCTAATTAGCTAGTATTTACCCGCGTCAGAAAACTGGCAATGGACAACGTCCCCATCCAGGCCTCGTTTGTCATGCCTAGCTATATAGTCACCGCATATGATGTGTGATGTCCCATTGTTCAACATTTGCAGGTCCCTCTTACTGTGAAGATGCGGCTTCTACTATTGCTCTCCGCAGGAATCTTAGCGCCTATCACTGGCCTTGCTGCCCCGGCTAGAGACGTTTCTGTCTCTGAGCTTGTGCCACACCATGAATCTCTCCACAAGAGAGAAAACCTGTGCAACTTGAAAGCACCTCCCGCCCTCTGTCAACCAAATGCCTCGGTAACTGTGGAGGAGACAGCACTGAGGGCGTACGAGTTCTATCGTGCGTTTGTGGTTGATGGCGATCCCAGGACGATGTTCTCCCTCATAGATTCAACTTATAAGGTGATTCATTATTTCAGCTCGGCCTCTACATTGTCTAGCTTTTACAACAAGATAGAGTAGGTACTAAACATTGAACGCACAATAGCAACATCATCCAGGGTACGCGGACGGCCCGAACAACATTTGGTCCCTTTTCTGCACTGGGAACAAGATAGGAAGCGAGCAAAGCACCAGTTGGTGCTTCGATGCTAGTACAAACATGTCATACGCGCAGTACTCAACTACGGACAGATGGCTCTGGGTCGATGGTTGCGTCCACGAACACGTAGGTATCTTGGATCCTAAGCAGACCTGCATCATACTAACTGCCCTCTTTAGTGGGATCAGAATGAGTCGATTCCAAAAGATAAGTGCTACAAATTGGACACCGGAGGCACATAAGCCGGCTCACTCCATGTTATGATGTCGAACGGCGGAACTATAGTAGAGATATCGGCGGGGGACGGTTAGGGGGGCGATGCAGCCCTGGATATGAATTTGGAAACGGCGTGATGGATGGTGGGCTTGATATCTCGTACGGAGAGAAAACGTGGAGACATTGAAGATGTCGTTGACGGCAAAGGTCGCGACAGGACAGTCTACCCTAAGTGAAAATCTGATTTGGCGCTGAGAGGCTTGATAAAAGTCTGGATATCCCCATTGTCAGGCTCAGTTGTAGTAATTTTGGCTCTAGATTAGGCCAACCATGGATCCGCAAGATAATGGCACGGAGGCAATCTATCAAAGAGTGTGCTGCTCTTCCGGCCCCTTCACGGTGCCGAAACAGGGCAGCGACGGCTCATGTGCGTCGCACCTGACTGTCCGTGGCGACACCTTTTCGGGGCTGGCTCTGGGGAATGGCATCAAGGTGTAAGATATTGACAAGTTCAATAAGGACATGGGGATAGTTTAGAACCATACCCAAACACCAATATTCCCACTGGCCAACTTGAAAAACAGCACCGATACGTTACATGGTATCGGCATTTCTCTTACCACTTCAGATCGACCGGAGTGACTCCAAGCCGAAACGAGATGGGATTCTCCAGTGGTAGTCGGCAAAACCCCCGGTTCTCGAGCATCGAGGCTGTTCTCCGGCGTCATCCTTCCCACATCTAGTTGTCATCGTCGTCGGCGCAATGATAACAAGACGATCCTGGTCTGCAAGAATGATAGAAGTAGCGAACAGCTAGGAGGCATTAGTGGGGCCAGGTAAACAATGTGTTCTCTTAGACTAATTGTCTAGTTAGGAGTGAGAAGCCAATATCCAGCCACTTTTGTTCAGGACTTTAATCCGAGCAGTCCTGTCCGTGAGGTGGGCACCCGTAACGACACCTTCACTGTCCCAGTGGAAGTCAACGTAGCCACCACCCCGAAGCCTCAACCCTTTCACCTGGCCACCTCCCCAGCTTTTGGGGATCGCCGGACCCAAAACAACAAAGCGTGTGCTCTTGTCGCTGCTGAGTGTCGGCAGGTCGACGATGAGCATTGCCAACACGGCGCCGACTAAACCGTAGTTTGCATCGATCTGGAATGGAGGATCCAGACCCTTGTACATGGACAGTCCGTTGTTGGCGAAGTTCTGTTCGATGGCATATCGAAGCTCGAAGTGGGCCTGGGACGTGTCGTTGAGCAACGCCCAGCAGGCGCTTCGCCATACCTTCTCCCAGCCGGCATTTGCGTCCGAGTCAGAGCCAATTCCTCTGCTTATCAAACTTGTCTCTATGGCCTTCTGGATTGTGTCGTTGGCATACCCGCCTTGGAAGGACGAGATGGAGTAACCGGGATACCAGCCAATGAGGTGGGACAAGTGTCGATGAGTGTCTCCCTGGAAGTCGTATCCTACAAACTTTGTCAGTTCCAATGAGATTCGACTGGCTGATCTGGTACAAAGGCAATGCAGTCTGACCATAGCTGTCCGAGATCTTCCACTCCTTCACCTCCCCCCAGCTTCCAATGTGGAGACCTTTGTCGAGGGATTTGAGCATGGAGGTGATATTGTGCAAGAAAGACAAATCGTTTTCGCCGACTGTGGGGGCTGCTGCGAGGACGGAGTCGAATACTTGGAATAGCACTTGCTGGAAATGAGTGCATCCAAATGTGGTGGGGCCATGCTCGGGCGAGTTACACGGGTTGACAACGAGAGTCCCGTCCTTGGAAGAGACATCTTCTTGCAACTGGGAGATCCAGAACTGCGCGACGCCCTTGATTAACGGGTATCCCTGCGTGGTAAGCCACGACGTGTTCTGGGAATAGTCAAAGTGATCCCAGACATGGAGCATCATCCAAGCACCGGATACTGTGTTCCAGTAGTTAGTAAGTATCTAATTAATCATCAATCGACGAAAGACAGAGTGATATGTCTGATTACCTTGGTAATCGGCCCACCGGGGATTGTCTTTCATCCTGTTTAAAATAAAGTCATTTCCGTCAGCGTTACTGAGTTTCATCGAGGAACCCTTCGAGGTCCAGCGGGTTCACTAATTACCCCGTGTGTCCGAAAATGTTCATGGCGCTATGAGTAACCCATCCGGCGGGTGCGTCATAGAGTAACTTCGCCGTCTCGGTTCCGCGCGGCACCCACGTGTTTTGGATATAGTTCCAAGCGGATACTTGGAGAGCACCGAGGCCCGTCTGGTCGACACCCCAGTGGTTCATCTGAAAGTTGATGTTGGAATGATAATCGGATCCCCAGTCAGAAACGAGCGTATGCGCCCAGTGTCCTTGAAGATTGGTCGGAAGGCTGTTGTCACGCTCCGATGAGATAAACAGGTGGCGGCCCAGAGCAAAGAGGGTGGACTCGAGGTACGGATCCCCAGGGCCCGAGGAATTGTAGCGAGACACTATGACGGACGTTTCGAGACCTGCAGAACCAGCCGTGTCAGGTAGTTCTAGAGTGAACTGGTTAGCAAGATGGCGGTAGTCGGCAATATGAGCTTGGCGGATGTCGGTCTCGGCCTTGGAAGCCGCTGCCCTGGTGGTGGCCTCGACGTAAGGTGCAGGATCCTCTCCTCGAAAAGAGTACCCGTTCTTTGCATCCCCCTTGGTTTGGTCATAGTCGGTATTTGCGGCGATGACGAGGTTGAACGTGCGGATATGCGATCCGGCCGGAATGACCAAGGCCCCTGGAGTGGTGGAACTGCAGTATGCCGTACATGCCCTGCTTCTGAGCCTTGCTATCGCATCAAATTTCATGCCGAGCGGTGGTCCAAGTTGAGTATGGCCAGCGAGCCTAACATAGCCAGACGAGTCGCAAGAGGCGGTGAAAAGGGACGCGTTGCTGAGTAAATTCTCAAACGATATCGCAATCTCTGGCAACGCCGCTGTCGAACTTAGGTCGTAGACGCAAACTTGATCCGGGTAAGAACAGAACACTGTGGATGTGTACGTATTCCCGTCATTGGCGGTATACGACGTTGTGTGAATGCCAGTCTCAAAGTCCAGGGACCGGTTATACGTTTTTGCAGATTCAACCCCGTCGATCGAAACGCTAATATTACCAAGAACAGTGAAGCTGCCAAAGTTCTCTACACTGCCGAGGAGATTCGTAACGTCTAATATCTTTGTCAGAAGATGGTCGTTGACTTAAAAGACGGAAGTAGCAAGTGAGACTTACTGCCAGTACCATTCAAGAAAATCCAGTCACGAATCCCTGGCAGATATTCAGACACGGGTGAAGTCGGATTTCCGCCGTTATATGACTAAATTCGAAGTCCACATTCCCCTGGTTAAGGCGAGCTCTGGGCAGAGAGAAGGTTGAATCACGAACAAAGAAAAGGAATTACCTACAGCACCCTGGAATGGCCCTCCTACCCAGAGAGAATCGACATTGAGATTCACTTTATCGCTACCCACCGGTCCGAACGGCATTGCTATGATAAGAATGATATTAGAATTGACCAAGGTTGGATCGGCTTCTCACAGGTGGCTGACCTCCAAGCTTGCCGTTGCCGACAGGGTATGCTTGGCGGAGAATATCATTGTACTGTGCTGGTGTGCTTGACCATAGTCCCTTGCCCTGGGCCGAAGAGCAGCACAGAGCCAAGATGGCGAGAACCAGAGACGCTGCCATGAACACGGTGTATCGGCACTCTAAGGCGGATGAGGTTTCAGAATAGACATTGCTCACACAAGCGCAAGAGTTGTTGGTCTTATAAGTGGTTATTGTTTATCTCCAGAGGCACAAAATCCACGAATGGCGTCTCTTCGCTCCTCGCCCCTGCTTTCTTTGTACCAAACCTTCAACCCGTCGGGTGTTTCTGACGCTGGTAGGAGGTCTTCATTGGCAGCTCGCCAGAGCCAGGTGCTAGTATTCATTTAGGTTGGTGATCGTCTCTCTCGTCACCACCTCTGCAGATTTGTACGTCTTAATCATTGGTGGGATTATTAGTGGGATAAAATTACCCGGCAAGCCTAGCGTGCCGGGCCGCATCCGGAAGTCTGGACGATCCCGGGGGTCCGCAATGACGAAGCTTGCCCTGTAAGGCTTCTCCATGTTTCCTTGCAGCTTCGTGGGGAATCGCAGGGGGGAGGGTGGGGGTTGATTCCACCAGTTCGCAAACCGACGGGATGCTGGGTACTCTTAATTATGTAGACACCCGACGGCTATGGGTTCCCGGATCTTGGCCGGCCCTGTTATACCGGAGATTCCATGTTCTTGCATCCACTTTGCCACTGATACGACGTCTGTTTGCACATGACACCTACATTGCACGTGCAAATACTAATACAGACATGAGTAGTTCCGTGGGGGAATCGACGGCCATCACGTATAAGCCCGGACGGCGAGGCGACGAGTTGTCCAGGATGTGAAGAGATGTCGTAGAGCCACGTCTTGACATTGAGCGTCCCGCTTATGGCGTCGTACCAACCGGTCGCACATGGAAGCGAGGGTGAAGGCCGACTCGCTCTGGGCAGCGCATCACGATGACGCCATGCTGCCGCCGGAGGAGAAGTCGAGGAGCACAGCTGCAGCAGCGGAGGCTATGGTGAAGGTGCGCCGGCGTGACTGCTCTGGGGAAAGGCTCGATCCCCGCGAGCGTGCACGCCTTTTCGCGGCTCCCGGCCGTACAAATCGAGCGCAGGGCGCGGTGGGTTTGGGCTCGTCGAAATGCAGTGCGAGGTTCTCTGCTGCGCATTGTCACGATTCGGTAGTCATAGTCGGCCGCACGGCGGGGACAAGCATGTCGAGCATTGCTAACAGGGTGGCAACAACCTGGAGGAGAAGGATGGCCGTCCTCATGATAGGCGTGTGCGTGGGAGCGAAATGGGGTGGCAGTTCCGAGAAACCCCTTTGGTGCGCAGCGCGGTCAAATCTCGCTGTACTTGGTCTGTGCTACCCCTGAGTAGATTTGCCAAGCATAAGGCTTAGTTTGTTTAGCACTGCTGACAGTGCTGAGCGAGAGCGATTTTACTTTTATTTTGACACAGCAGCCAGTGCTACGGATGCTGCCGCAACCTGTATGCCGCTTTATTAGCTAGCAAAAATGCCCTGTTGATAATCAGTGCATCCCTGCTATGCTTCAAGTCGCTCTTCTTCCCCATCCAGATCCAGGCTCGCCTATTGCCATGAGACTCCTCTTTCAGCGTTGTAGGCGACTCACATGCAGGCAGGCATTTTATATGACAAATCTTCGCAGAGTTGCTTGAGACTGGACCTCGACTATCACCTTTCGGATTATCGTCCTGCCGCTCCTCTATTGCTGGGAGCCTGATCAGGCCACCTCCCTTGCAGGTGAATCAAGCTTGCTTGCAGCATTGTCTTGTTTCATACCTACCTGTCCGTGTGCGTCTTCCCACGTCAGGCCGTAGATAGACGGGATATCTCAAGGAGATGGGAAATGTATCGGATGTGTCGTGTCAGTGCTACTGTCTAACGGTGAGAATCCGATGATTTGCGAGCATTTTCATTCCAAAAATCCAAATGCCGCAGGTGAGTCGATTCGCAGTCCTCGGCATTGCTTGGAGACCCCACCCGGAATTGGCCGAGTGCGGGGAGCTTTACTTAACAACCAATAAGATCCTCCACATTACATCTGAGCGACCGCGGGTTGGTAGCCCGATTCTAGGCGTTGGATATCGCGGGTACATACCCGCCCCCGCAAATCCACGTGCGAAACCGGTATCTCTGATATCAGTTACTACAGTATCCCGGGGTACCTTGGCCACCAAGCAAAACCGGCGGGGCTCTATGTAAATGTCGGGCGATACATAACTGCGGGGTCGACATGATTTCGTCATCTGCGGGGTCAATCGGATCAGAAGTTGGATGTTAGGTATTCCTCGAGCTTCCATTCTCCTGATCTGCACTTTCCGAAACGCCCCCTCTTTTTCCGCTTCTTCGTGATTCTTTTATCTTACTCTCCACATCCTCTCTCGCTGATCCCAGAAGTGCACCTTTTGCATCAACATCCCTACCAAAACCCACCGAACAATCATCAACGAACGAACGAGCACCATGGCTGAATGTCCCATTCGAGAATCCAACGTTGGTGGCGGCGGCACCCGGAACCGCGACTGGTGGCCAAATGAGTTGAAGCTCAACATCCTTCGCCAGCACACGGCCGTCACCAATCCACACAACAAGGACTTTGACTACGCGGCTGCCTTCAAGAGCTTGGACTACGAAGGACTGAAGAAGGATCTCCATGCGTTGATGACGGATTCGCAGGAGTGGTGGCCCGCCGACTTTGGCCACTACGGTGGTCTCTTCATCCGCATGGCATGGCACAGCGCAGGCACGTACCGCGTGTTCGACGGTCGTGGCGGCGGCGGCCAAGGCCAGCAGCGCTTTGCGCCTCTCAACAGCTGGCCAGACAACGTCAGTCTCGACAAGGCCCGGCGCCTTCTCTGGCCCATCAAGCAGAAGTACGGCAACAAGATCTCGTGGGCAGATCTGCTGCTTTTGACCGGCAATGTTGCCCTCGAATCCATGGGCTTGAAGCCCTTTGGCTTCGCCGGCGGCCGTGAGGACACCTGGGAGGCTGACGAGTCTGTCTACTGGGGTGGCGAGCTGACGTGGCTGGGCAACGACGTCCGCTACTCCAAAGGCCACGAAGGCGTGAAAGGGCACGGTGTCGTTGACGCCGATGAGTCGAAGAAGGACTACAAGGACATTCACACCCGCGACCTGGAAACCCCGCTCGCAGCCGTTCACATGGGTTTGATCTATGTCAACCCCGAAGGCCCCGACGGCATTCCCGACCCTATTGCCTCGGCCAGGGACATCCGCACGACCTTTGCCCGCATGGCCATGAACGACGAGGAGACTGTTGCGTTGATTGCCGGTGGCCACAGCTTCGGCAAGACCCATGGCGCAGCTCCTTCGGAAAATGTCGGCAAGGAACCCGAGGCGGCCCCCATCGAGCAGCAGGGCCTCGGATGGACCAACAAACACGGCTCCGGAAAGGGTCCCGACACCATCACCAGTGGCCTCGAGGTTATCTGGACCAAGACTCCAACCAAGTGGAGCATGAACTTCCTCGAGTACCTGTTCAAGTATGAGTGGGAGCTCACCAAGAGCCCCGCTGGCGCGAACCAGTGGGTGGCGAAGGGTGCCGACGCCATCATCCCCGATGCCTACGACGCGAACAAGAAGCACCGGCCCACCATGCTGACGACCGATCTTGCGCTGCGATTCGATCCGGCGTACGAGAAGATCGCCCGCCGCTACCTCGAGAACCCCGATCAGTTCGCCGACGCCTTCTCCCGCGCCTGGTTCAAGCTGCTGCACCGCGACATGGGCCCGCGATCTCGCTGGCTCGGTCCGGAAATCCCATCCGAGGAGCTGATCTGGGAGGACCCCGTCCCGGCTCTCGACCATCCAGTCATCGACGACAAGGACATTGCCGCTCTGAAGAAGGAGATCCTCGCGACCGGCGTGGAACCTGCCAAGTTGATTTCCACCGCCTGGGCATCGGCTTCCACATTCCGCGGCAGTGACAAGCGCGGCGGCGCCAACGGTGCTCGTATCCGCCTCGCTCCCCAGAAGGACTGGAAGGTCAACAACCCCCAACGTCTCGCCGAGGTGCTCGGGGCACTGGAAGGCGTGCAGGAGAAATTCAACAGCTCTGCATCCGGCGGGAAGAAGGTCTCCCTGGCCGATCTCATCGTGCTAGCCGGTTCCGCCGCCCTCGAGAAGGCAGCCGGTGTTCCCGTTCCCTTCACGCCCGGCCGCACGGATGCCTCGCAAGAACAGACCGACGCCCAGTCTTTCGAGCACCTGGAGCCGTACGCCGACGGGTTCCGTAACTACGGCAAGGGAACGCCCCGGGTGCGGACCGAGCAGCTCCTCGTCGACAGGGCACACCTGCTCACGCTCACCGCCCCGGAGTTGACGGCGCTCGTGGGCGGACTGCGCGTCCTCGGCGCCAACTACGACGGCTCGTCTCACGGCGTCTTCACCACGCGCCCTGGCCAGCTGACCAACGACTTCTTCACCAACCTGCTGGACGTGAACACGGCCTGGAAGGCAACCGATGGCGAGGTCTACGAGGGTTCCGACCGCAAGACCGGCCAGAAGAAGTGGACTGCCACTCGCGCCGATCTCGTGTTTGGCTCCCACGCCGAACTGCGCGCTGTTGCCGAGGTCTATGGTAGTGCAGATGGCCAGGAAAAGTTTGTGAGAGACTTCGTGGCAGCTTGGGCCAAGGTGATGAATTTGGACCGCTTTGATTTGGCCCGGGGTGCCTCAAAGTCTGCTGCGCCAAAGCTGTAGGATGGGGTCTATTTACTTATAATTAGATCTTGTCCCCTAGAATGCATCGGAATAAGTTTGGTGCCAGATAGTCAACAGTTGAACTTTGTCACTGCCATTGAGCTTAAAAGTCATTATCCTCATGTGCCAACCTCCTCTATCTAGTCCTCCCTGTTACACAAGAATAATGAACCTGTTGTACTCCAAACCAATCACAAGGCAAGGCACAATGTTATTATCTCCTCCAAGATGACGTTCATAGCCACAGCCATCATCCTGGTCTATATGATAGCGACTGAGCGAGGTCCCGAAAGCCCTTGGCATTCTCATAGTCGCGCATATTGGCACACACCCGCCACTGGGCACCCGGACAATACACTCGAATACCGAGAAATTATCTGACAGCAACTGAGAACTAGAATCAAGCAACACAGAATGTCTCAGCCTTCAAGCCAGCGAGATATCTAATCCACGAAGAGAAAATAAACCACAACTTGCTCTGCAGCAGCATTTCTAGACGGTTAAACACCCTTAATGCCCATGAGCTCAGTATAGAAGACTGTGGTTGATATATGTTAGCGCTGGATGGTTGGCACATCGCCCAAAGACAACGTACTGAGTGTTGAATTCGCCGGAATGGGGCCGACCTCATCGTCTCCGTAGCCAAATTGAGGGGGGAGAGTCAAAGTTCTGCAAATGCCAATCAGTTTATATGTCTCAAGTGGACGGCGAAGGGGAGAAAAGGAGCTTGTGACGCACCTCCTATCGCCGATACACATATCCAAGAGTCCCAACTCCCAACTGCAGATCTGTTAGCCATCTGAATGGAGTGCCGATACATGTTAGGGGATCCTACCCTTGAATCACTTCTCCAGCACCAAGTGTGAAGCTGAATGGATGGGAATCGTTCTCATCATAACCTTGCCCAATCGTTAGCAGGAGGGAGGAGGTACAAAGGCCGCCAAGACTATAGTTACGCACTAGAATCGAATAGGGTCCCGTCTGTGAGTGTGCCATTGTAATTGACGGATATGATATCCTCGTTCTTTGTCTTTCTCTCGCACGACACAGAATAGGTAACCTCGACGGTGATGTTTTCAGCAGCAACGTAGCTCGCTGCAGCTGCACAAAGTGCTAGCAGAATGTGAGCATGCATAATTATTGGTAAGATTAGACAGTTAGCTGAAAATAGTTGAACTGAAGAAAGTTGAAAGATGAAATGCGAAAATCTTCGGGAGAGGATCTGCTAATATACAATACATTGACCCCTTTAGGCTGAACCTATGAGCTGCACATATGCACATAGAATAGCCTTTGCCCAATAAGACCTCTTCTTAAATGAGATGGGTTTCGAGTCAAAGCATAGAGATTTATACAAATTACAGTCCATAGCACATGAATCCTATGACGCTATCAACGCACCGGGGTCGTACATTGACGGTATTTTTAGACATTCGTCTCTCGAAATTGTCGTCAAGACAGGCGTTGCGTGTGGCTATGCTTAACCGGGTGGTTATCGATTGTATTTGATTAATCACGATTTAGAAGGACGAGAACCCTAGCCAGGTTGTTCAGATCATCAAGCTGCGCAGACGTCAATGGTGATGCGGAATGTGCTGACGCTAAGGCATAACCTGATGGATGCAGCTTGTCACCGGTGAGTGACTATCCGAGAGCCATGAATACTGTGAGACTTCGTTATCCTTGACCCCCAAGTTGCGACCGTGATCTTGCATCATACACATCTGGAGTCTGAACCACACCCGAGCTGGAATAGGTGTAAGTTAATTACCACGTAGTTATCGCTAAGGCATTTTCGATCACGGCTTGCTTGGAGCGTATAAAATTGAGGGTTCTGGCGGAACACAACGTGACTGTGAGATGTCTACCTCATCATAGCTCAAGCCCCGAGGGTGCGAGGCTTGAGCGGCCAACCAACAATCCCCAGTGAAGAGCAAAGCATGAGAGATCCCATAAAAATAATCAGAGGCTCAAACTTGCCTATCCCATAGCCAGACGTGACCGGCCTGGTCAGGAGGCGGGCCGTGATGGGACCGGTGGCAAGGTTGCCAATGCCTTTGCCAAAGGCCATCAGACTGTATATCGCCTGAGGGTCTTCCGATAGCAGGGACCCAAACTTTGGCCAGAAGACAATGTATGCGCCCGCGAACAACCCGAAGACGATGGAGAACGCCAGTAGAGCCCCCAAGGAGTGAGCAAAGCCCCAGATCGCAAAGCCTGCAAGGGCCGACACGAATGTCGAGACGAAGACGAGGACGGCAACGTTGTTGAACCGGTCAGTCAAGTATCCGAACCCGATTTGGCCGATGATGCAAGCCATGTTATTAGCTGCCAGAATCAACGCCCCCATCGTGCCGGAAAGCCCGATGATGGAGGCGAACGACGGCAGGTACAAGGACGGAATATAGTAGGCGAAGCCCTGGAAGAGGTTGGACAGCGAAAAGACCCAGAACAGAGGCTGCCGGAAGAAGCTCCAATCGACGGCGCGCAACGCGCTGCTGTTGGACGGCGGCAGGCGCGGCTTGAGGAGGAACATGGTCGGTATCAAGCTGGCGAACTGGACAATGGCGATGGTGCGTAGGGTCGTGCGGTACCCCGTCGTGGCCAGCAGGCGCTCGAGGAGGAACGGCAGGCCCACGCCGCTGAACCCGCCGCCGGCGTATAGCACCCCGTAGGCCAGGCCGCGGCGCTGGACGAACCACTCGTTGAGCATGGTCAGGACGGGGAAGTACAGCATCAGAAAGCCGAGGCCGTAGAGCACGCCCTGGGTGGCGATGAGGCCGGCGACCGAGTCCACCATGGAGGCGCCGAGGAGCGAGAGCGCGCAGATGGTCCACCCGCCCGCGATCATGTAGCGCTGTGCTTTCTGGAACCTCCTCACCAGGGGCGCCGACAGCGGTGCGCCGAGGAAGTACATGCTGGTTGCGACGGTGCCGATGGCGGCGATATTGGTGTTTCCCTCGAACTCGGGTTGTTTGGAATAGTAGTCCTGGAAGACGCCAAAGGCCAGAGGGAAACCTGATGGATGCATGCGAGTTGATCAGTTAGAGGTTGTGTCAATTCTGGGCCAAAGCCGGGGGCCACGATAATAACAAACCCCATAAAAGCGCCTCGACAATGAAACATCCGCAGAGGAACTTCCAAGCAGCTGGTCCTCTGTCGGTCGGCGGTAGTACTGAGATGAGATGCCCTTGCTCCTCTCCCTCTTCATCCTGTCCCGGACCCCGGGCCTCGGGGAAGCGGCGCAATTCCATTGACATTTTCCGAAGGTGTGCCTGACTGAACTGGAATTGGTCCCAGCAAGAAATCCCAGAAGAATACTATTTGTGGTTTTTTTCGCCTTACCCCGCGATATGGATACCGCCGGGCCGAAACCGGGCAAGCCGACGGGTAGGCTAGTTCAGTGGAGCGTAACTCCGGAGTCCCTGCTTAGTGTCGTGTATGAGACGACACATAACTAGCATATCATTACTACAGCCTCTAACAAAGGAAGATGATATAAATTACTTAGAGAATAACATCGTGCCTTGCCTTGGGATTGGTTTGCAGGTTCATTACTCTTGTATACCTACCTACCTAGGTTAAGATGGAAGACAGGAGGAGGTTGTGACATGGTGTGTCACGTGCAATATCACATGAATATTCCAACAGTGCTGCTTGCTCCTCGAATGACTTGTAAGCTCAATGACAGAGTGCCCACCTTCATACTCGCTCCTTCTCTTCCTCCACATCACTACCCGTTACCATGAGCGACTTTAGAGGGCGCGCGTCTGCGCTTTTGGAACGTCTAGAGGCATCCCGGCTTCTTCTTGTCGAGTGGGAGACCAGCCTTCATATCCGGTTAGGCTACCCTCTTGCGTCAAATGGAGTGAGTCAACCAACACGCCTTCGTTTCAATCTTGACATGTCTAACAGTCGGCAGAGTCTCTTTCTCCTGATCCCGGACGGCCAGCTACAGAGAGTCCGCGAACTCGCCGCCGGTGTAGGGCTATCCCCTGCAGACGAGAATACTTTACGCTCCATCTACCCGTGCGAGCTTTCCGGTTTGGCCGTTCGCTACCTCGTCGACGACTCTTTTCGCACTGCTGCTCCCCACGAAGGTCCCCCACGACGTAGGCTCGTTTTTCTGTCCATGTCGTGGACCGGGATCACGCCCGACGAACTCGTTCCGATTTCAGCTCAGGACGCTTCTCAACCCACACTGCCGAGTTTTGTCCAGACAATGCCTCTCCCAGTCGCATGCGCTGCCCTTGTCCGCATTGCTGCGCGGGAGAAACGTGGGAGTCCTCTCCGCGAGGGCGTTATTGAACGGCTCTCCAGCATCATCGGGTACAGCCTCTTCGACATGAGCTACGAGGGAGATTACATGGAGTTCCCGCCAAATGACCAGCCATTATCAGACCAGGAGACTTTGGAAATCCAGAACGCCGTGGTGAAAATGAATAAATGCGTCTTTAGAGAGGATGAAGAGTGGATAAAGGAGATTCTGGTTCAAATCGTTTCTGGGAAGATGGATTACGTGGATCTACCTTGTCAAGAACGTCCCAGAATGTAATTAGTTGTCCTCAACTTACAGGATTGCGACTTTGATTGTTCGGTTTGCCATGGCCAGCAATAGGTTATTGTTGCATTGTCCGACCTCGACCCATCATCGACGTAGTACTCTAACTCGCCACATGGGCTTGGGTCTCGACCTCCGAATCTCTACCTCAAATGTGGACAAGCCCGCACGATGTTCTGGCTTGTGCGTCCTGTGGGCTGCTCTCCAAGTGGGCAACGGCGGAACTCTGCCTGCAGCTAATGGGGCCATGGTGCGTCCCAGACACGGCAGAGTCACACTCACGTAGCTGTCAGCCCCACAAGAAGCAAACGCACACCTCGATATGCCCATATCTTGACGGGCTGTGTATATCAAGCCAAGCGCGACCTCTTGTTTAGAATATGCCTATTAAGGAAGGGAGATCTTGACGTAGTTTTGCCTCCTATTAGACTTTGGGAGCTTGTCCAAAGTAATCGTAAAATACCTAGATCGGCAGCGAGAGCTCATGGGGCCGCAGAGATGAAGAAGACCCACACAGCAGTGAAGCAGATGCTGGCTAAGAGATGGGCTACCTACGAGCCAATTATATAACAACTATAGCCGAATCGAGAAGAGTGTGAGTGGTAGGGGGCTTGGTCGTCTTGTCTGCCAAGAACATCAAGCAGAAGATGCCTAACCGGAAGCCTTCTGATAAGTACCTGGGACCCTTCGTGGTAGAGGCTGTCATCGGAGGCGCCGGTATGGCCTACCGTTTGAAGTTTCCGCCCGAGTACAAGATTCACAACGTCTTCCCAGTCTCCCTGCTGGTGGAACCTTGGAAACAGAGAGCGGCGCGGCCCCGTCGACCAACCTGGTGCCGATCAAGGCTGAGATAACGAAGTCTATGAAGTTGAGTGCATCCTTGCCCGACGGGGAGGCGCCTACAAGAGGCAGTACCTCATCAAGTGGGCAGGCTACGGCAGCGGAGAACTCCTGGGTGGCGAGACGAAACGTGGACGACGACTTAGTCTAGGACTACGAGGCATGGGTAAAGACTAACGCGGCGGGTGAGGTTAGTGCGGATTTTGGAGAAGTTGTAAACGCGGCAATCCATACTGCCACTCAGCGTTGCATCAAAATGGACGTGCTGGCTGATGATCTGGCCACCAGTTCTTCACCGAAGTGTTGGGGTTCTCCACACGACCCCGCAAATCGGGACACTAGAAAAGATGGATCGAGCGAAGTGCCGAGCCAACCCACGGCATCCAAAAGCCTGATCCCGTAACATCTACGTGTAGACCACGACTAGAAACAGGGTGAGATCGTGGGGGCTCCGGTAAGCGAGAGGTACAGTACAATACCTGCAGCCAAAACGGGGGATCGGCGTATTACCAGCTACGTGCTATGATATCATTCACACTTGTCTCTTGATCCCTCTTTAGCCCCGCTTTCACGATGACTGCCACTGCCTCATCAAAACAACCGCCGAGTCGTGTAGGACAAGAAGTTACACACCTCAGGAACAAAAATACACTAGCAATCGCGATGCTCTCCTTATCAGCCGCCCTCATCGCCCTCGCCGCCGGCCTGGTTCTCCGAACAGGCTCCAACCCTTCATCTCACGGCGTGGCTGGGGCTTCACTGGCAGTCCCGCCTCTGGCGCAGGTGATCGACCAGAGAAGCTTCAATGTGCTACCGACAGTGCTCCCTCCTGCGCAATCCAATGGCACGACTGTCAGAACTGCCTAATACCCGCGGCTCATCCTTGAACTAGCATGCTAACTGCCGCACCAAAGCCATTTATCCCGCCCGGCATAGATAAAGACTCGCTATATGCCAAGCCCTTCCACATCTACGACAACGAGTTCTATACCGTGATCGGGTCCAATCCGACCCTGGCACTGATTGCCAAGTCCGACAAGGATCCTCTGTTTCACGAGGCTGTGGTTTGGTGTGTAATGAAACCTTAGCATCCAGTAGGCTACGCGTCCGGACGGAGCCGGATATTAACGAGCGCGGTCTAGGTATAAACCTACAGATGAAGTATTCTTCGTGCAGAATGCCGGAGCCAACGATGCCGGCACCGGCCTCAACAAGTCGGCCATCATCCAGAAGATCTCCCTAGCTGAGGCCGCCAAAGTCTCCAGCGTTGGGAACGCCACGGGGAGGGTGACGGTTACGACTGTCCCTTCAAATCCAATGATTGTTAATCCAAATGGTGCGTTGAGTGCCATATAAGTAATCGACTACAGCCATGGTTGGGCATCGCTAACGTGCTCTAATTAAAGGCGCTACCAACTACCGCGGCCAACTCCTCTTCGCCGGAGAAGGTCAAGGCGACGACATCCCCTCCGCACTATACATCATGAACCCCCGCGAGCCGTACAACACGACGGGTGAGTCAAGCATCTATCGAGGAAGCTACCACAACCTAATGGCGTCTGACTGGTCCTTCATTCACATAATAGTACTTGTAAACAACTACTTCGGCCGTCAATTTAGCTCGCTGAATGATATTGGTATCAACCCGCGAAACAAAGATGTCTATTTCACAGATACACTCTACGGCTATCTGCAGGATTTCCGGCCCGCCCCTGGACTCCGCAACCAGGTGTACCGTCTAAATGACAAGACTGGCGCAGTCACTGTTGTGGCTGACGGCTTTACACTCCCCAACGGTAACCCTCCCCGGGACTACTATGATTATTTGAGATTCCGAGCTAAGACCCTCTCGGCAAGGTATTGGCTTCTCGCCCGACGGACGGCATGTGTATATCACCGATACGGGTATCAACCACGGGTTATTTGGATTCAACTATTCAGACCCAGCCACCATGTATGAATATCGTCTGTGATTATTCCTTCAGTTGTCAGAAAGGTCCTAACCCAGTCAGTTATCGATTCGACGTGAAGGAAGATGGCACATTCGAGAACCGCAAAACGTTTGCCTTCGTAGACGCTGGTGTCCCAGACGGTGCGTCGTTCCTCCCTTCGTTCCCCCCATTCCAGGCATATTCCTATCATGGACCTCTTCCCTAGCATAGCTCCCATGGATGAGGGAGTGTCTAGCTAACCAGGCTTTGTTAGGTGTCAAGTGTGACTCCGACGGAAATGTCTATGCGGGCTGCGGTGATGGCGTGCAAGTCTGGAATCCATCCGGCAAGCTCATTGGCAAGATTTACCTAGGCGGTACGTCGGCCAACTTCCAGTTCGCCGGCGACGGACGCATGGTCATCTGTGCTGAGACGGAGTTGTATTATGCGACGTTGGCCGCTTCCGGGGCTGTTGTTGAGGACCAGATGTAAAGGCGAGCCAGCTCCGGCTCCGAAGCCCACATGCTTCCAGGAGATGGTAACGATATTTGGGTGATTTGTTATTCCAAATCCAGATACTATAAACATTATTAATTACCAATAGATTATTTTGTAAATGCCCTGGATCATTAATTACTACCCCGAGCCTAGTCCGCGCTCCCCACCACATCTGTCATTCCAATCGCTCCACCTCCAAGCTTGCCAGCACAAACGCCGCCTCGCCCAGCAAACTGTCGGGCACAATGGGCCGCGAGGTGTAGTACTCGTACGTCGCCGTCGAGTTGAGGCTGCAAACAGCCACGGTGCCATTGAAGCCCAGCGTGCCGTCGCCGTAGCGCACGACAAAGCTGTCCAGCGTGTAGTTGTACGCCCGCAGCGCCGCCAACGCCACCGCGCCGCCCTTGCCCCTGCCCCCCGGGACGACGCCCATGCGCGCGCCCTTCAGCAAGGAGAAGACGAAGAGCGCCGTCGACGAGCTCTCCAGGAAGTTGCCCTCGCGGCCCGGGAACGTCGGAAGCTGCCACCATGCTCCGGTGTCCTTGTCCGCGAAGGGAACCAGCGCAGCAAACAGGGCCTTCGTCTGGTTCTGGATGGAGGCCCGGAGGAGGAGTAGAGCGTCGTCGTCCTCTTTATCGCCGTCGCCGTCGTTGCATTCCTCTGCCGGGAGCGCCTCCCACGCATTCACCAGCCCGGCCAGGTACCACCCCAGCGACCGCCCCCACACAAACGGGCTCCCGCCCGTCACAGGGTCAGCCCAAACCGCGGTCCGCGACGCGTCGTACCCGTGCACGAGCAGGCCGGACCCGTCCGTGTCCCGGCAGTGCTCGTGCAGGAGCTCGATCTGGTTGAGCATGTCCACCGCGTTCCATCCGGGCTCGGCGGCCATGAAGGGCAGGAACGAGACGGCGCCGTCGAGATACGACCATTCTGGGTAGACGTAGTACCAGAACCCGCCGTACGGGTTGCGCCGCTGGATGGTGAGCGACGAGTTCAGCGTCGCGAGGCTCGCCGACTCGGCCTCGGTGAGGCGCGGCTCGAGGCTGTGCAGGGCCTGGCCGACCGTGAGGCGGTCGAGGGGCAGGCTAGCGGAGGAGCTTGCGTTGGCGAAGGAGGGTATTATGATCTGGAGAACCTGATTTAGGTAGTCCGAGACTTGCGGTGCGAACTCTGCCGTCGGGTACTGCTTCAGCCATGCCTCGAGTGAGAGGGCGAGAATGCCGGACTCTAGAGTGCTTGTTGATGCTCCGGATGAGACGATGCCTTGGTTTCGGCCGATTATGCTCCGGATCATCCGCGTCGAATATGGCTGGTTGTTACTAACTCCCGAATCACCGGAGACTGCGAGAACCGATACCACAAGTAGAACGATTCTCATGGTGTATGATAGCAAATGTGCACGAGCAGCCGTAGAGTCACATTGACAAGAGAAGGGCTGTTTCGTGGGACTGAGTTATTGAACACCAAGGCCCAAAAGCGCGGAAACTAGCAGATGACGTTTGTGGAATATCAAAAGCCTAAGTAATTCTCCGATATCCTGAGCCTTTGCTCTCGCTCCGGCCAGCAATCACGTGCTGGGTCATGTGCGGGATTGGAGGATCGAGACGGCTACTGTCGCATGCAATCGGGTCAACGAAGCAAAAAAAAGATCCGCCGTCGATTCCCTCGCTGCTCCCAGCGCCAAAGGGTTTCATCCGGCGCCGCTTCGGGCAAGGCCCGCTTTTGCGGGTGGTTCCCCCGTGTGGTTCCCCCGGTCTCAATTGTGGATGGAGTCTGTGTATCATAGTAATTAACGCCTAGAGCGAATCACGAAGCAAATGGTCGACGTTTATGAAACTTGACGATATTTTAGCAACGACTGACGTTGCCACCGATGTTGTCCCTGACGCCGGCCTTCACGCCAAGCCTCACGCTCTCTTGGCCATTCAGCCGTTGTGTTCTTTCCGGCGGCTTGGCAATTGTGACAAGGCTAGGGCAAGTAGGCTTGGTAACGGAGCATGTGGAAACAAGCTCCGCAGCTAATTGAACTCCGATTTCTTCCAAGTTTCAACCTGTTAGTTCACTTGATTACCTGATTTGGTGATGTTAAATACTAAATACCCGGAATAAAGGGAAGGCTTGCCAACGATCTGACAGGGGAAACAAGGACGCTATTCGCCACAGGGCAATAATGGGGGCCGATGACAGCATATCGGCATTGCGTTGTGATTGCTGAGGTCTTTCATATAATTTAGACAAAAGAATGATGGTTGGGTTGAAGAGAGTTTCTGCTTCGGGTTTGTAATCCGAATCCTGGTCACAGGGCACACCCCGTGATATCAAGGTACGACTTATTCTTTAGAGATGTACCTGGACTCGATTGGGCTCCATTTACACGAATGCGCCGGCGTCAATAAGGTTGCTGAGGGGTGACGGTACGGTACGCAGGGAGAATTAGAGTTGGCGCGAAATTAAATTGCAAGATACCCAATCATCCAACTGCCGTGTCGCCTAATATTCTTATATTAACTTGGTTGCCAACCCATCGCACCGCGTGGCAAATCTGCACCGAATGCCGACACACTGCTTTCAATACCGACATACAAGCTACGGATATTTAACTTGCAACCTTATTTGTGGTTGGCTGGTTGGTTGTTGTCTCATTAAACCTCTATGGTCTCTTGTCTGGGCATAGGCTTTTGCCGGCGTCCAGGCTCCAGCATCTCCTAGACCACAAAGTAATACTGACTGTCAAGGGGAAGTATCGGCGGGCTTGCGACCCGCATCATGGCCAGCAGGCCAGTCCTCTGCCAGCATCTAAGATAGGTCGACCAGCAGAGGGGAGGGGATCCAATGACTCTCGACTGCGACGCAAGTCAACGATACAAAATTAGACCGCAGCATTAGACTGCAGCACCTGTGTGCTTGTGTTGCCAATGTCGCCATCGTTATAGGTTGGTGCCACAGGTGTGCAGTTGCCATCTTTCAATCCCTGGGTATAATAATCATGTCGAAACACCATTACGGCGTGCAACCAGGTAATTAATTAGAACTCCTTGCGGGGAAATCTTTAAAGACCGCGCTCGGCTGGATAAATCGCCAAGATAAACAACCTGGCACCTTGCGGTCTTGCCGACGGCCACGGCATATGCGAGTCCAGTCATGACGGAGCTTGAGTATTTATATATCAGTCGAGCGGGACCGCTCGCGCGTGTTCTTGGCCATTTCCACTCTCTCTGGGACGCATCACTGACATCGACTCTGCCAACTGGACCCTGCCAAATCGAAACTGCCAAATCGACCCTGCCAAGATGAAGTGGCTTTCCACAGCCCTCGCGCTCGCCGCGCCTTCTCAGGCGTACCTTCGATTCGGATGTTCGACTCTGACCGTCCAGCGCCTTGATCCGCTCGTCGAGCCAGGCGTCATCCCTTCGGCCCATGTCCATCAAATTATCGGTGGAAACGCCTTCAATGCCACCATGGATCCCACCGTCGACATTGCCAACAAGGCTACCTGCACCACCTGCAGCTTCTCCGAGGATTTCTCCAACTACTGGACTGCCGTTCTGTACTTCAAGGCCCGCAATGGCTCGTACAAGCGCGTGTCACAGTACCCGAATTCCCTCTTGGGCAACCTGAACGGCGGCATGACCGTTTATTATATCCAGCAGGACTTCAATTCAAACGGGAACCAGAAGGTCACGGCCTTCAAGCAAGTAAGTTTACTGCTCTTGAAGCCGACGTCATTGGTCTAACAACTCCAGGGCTTCCGTATGACCGTTGGCAGCCCGCAAAACAAGGCCGGAAACAACCCCGGCATCAGCTACACTTGTCTGCAGAACGTCAACACCCGATTCCCCGAGACCCCAGATTTCCCCAAGGTACCGTGCCCCGCTGGTATCATGGCCAATATCCACTTCCCCGCATGCTGGGATGGCAAAAATCTCGACAGCCCCAACCACCAAGATCATATGTACAACACCGGAAAGGGCGGCTTCGTCCCTGCCGGCCCTTGCCCAGCCTCCCATCCCGTTAGAACCCCTCAGATCGCATTTGAGGTCCTATGGAAAACGCAGGACTTCCCCCAGGACATGTGGCCCACGGATGGCTCGCAGCCTTTCGTCTGGAGTTTCGACGACTCCGTCGGGCACGGCTCTCACGGCGATTACGTCTTCGGCTGGAAGGGCGATGCACTCCAGCGCTCTATGGACTCTTCTGCTTTGCTCAGTGATGGGCTTAAGACCCAGTCTGTTGCCCAGGCGAACCAGTGCAACCTCAAGAGCAGCGTCGTTGAAGATGTTGACCAATGTAAGTTGTTGTGCGTTTTGTTAAGAGATCTTAAGCTAATAACTTTTTACAGGGCTCACTAAGCTTCCTGGACAGGGCGCTATGCCCATGTAGGATTTTTGGCGAAAATCGATTGATGAACAAGTTGGTTGGTGAGGTTTGGGGGGGGATGCTATCGAGAATTTGAGACTCTGTACTAGGTAGCTCTGAGTGTGGACACATTCTTCCAGTCTTTTCCGATGCCAAATAATTATTATTCTGTTTTCGATTTGCCAAACCGATTTGCTGTACGCAACGCTCCGGCCTGCGAGGTAGGATAACGTCGAAGCCACATGGCGGAACTCGGACGGTGATTTTATTTCCTTGCGGTTATGGGAATCGTTTCTCCTTCCCTTCAATCGGGGGGCGGGCCGGGGGAGGTTTGATCAGGCTGATGTGCCACTGGTCATTAATACATTATTATAAGCTACCTAGACTTAGCAAGGACTACTATAGCTTGCCAATATAGGATAAACTAAGAGGGCTAAACATCATTGCTCATGGGGTAATTAATTGACAAATTCTACCAACGACCTTCCGCTCCTGGCTCTCGAGCGCATTGCCAAGACCGCAGAGAGTGTCGCCCAGATTATGGCACTTTTAGCTATCGAGACTGGCAAACAGACGAAACTGTTGGAGCAGTACTGAAGCTTTCCAAGAAGCAGGCGAAATCGTTGAGCAACCTAGTCAAGTCTGTGACCCACGCTGCCAACACATCTGTCGCTATTGTAGGTGTCTTACTTTCCTATGGTGAGGTACTAGCTGACTACGTGTGCAAAGCGACATGGATACTCGTGAGCAAGCTCTTTGAGAGGCTGGGGCTCATAGGGATGCTGATGATAATGATAGCGAGGTAGAGGGCGAATAGGGTAGTGGTGAGAGTGCTGGTGAGGGTGCTGGTGAGTAACTGGTGCAAAGCTGTGTCCCGTGATGCCTTGGCCTCCATTTTGTTACCGAGGGTACAACGTACTTCGGGCGAGGTATGGAGGGGACACGCCCAAGGAGTGAATATCACGGCTGCGTCAGGGCTGCAGTCACGTTGTCAACACGTGGGGCCAAATTGACTACAAGGCCGAGCCTCTCGTACAACGTATCGCATCAGGGCTGCAACGTGACATTCGAGGCAGTTGACATAGACACGACCTTTATCGGCACTGACCTCGACATGGGTCCTCAGAACCCGCCCCGTCCCCGTGAAGAGACAGTCCGGGATTCGACTGTCAAGACACGCCACCACGACGGCGACTATGACCACAGCATCCAACCCTTTTCTACAGTCATCAGTTCAGAAACGCATCTCTGCAGGGTTGATTTTATTTTTAGTCTGTGGTAACTATAGCCGTGGTGGCAGAATGAGGCTCTTAATTTCGGCCCGGCTAGCGCATCACACAAACCCCGACATAGGACGCACACCCCCAGCACTGGTTAAAGCCACAGACGAACCAGCCCACCCACGAGGAAGGCAATTGCTAGAGTCTAGATTTACAGCTCATGATATGCTGTACGAGGCGGTCAAAAACTTGATGAAACGATGGGAGGGGGCTGGGGAAGGAATGGGTTCACAACTTTTGGACTCGCTCTTGGAAGAGGACGATCACGAGAAGATCATGGCCGATTGAATGCTGCGTCAAGCTGGCCGCGATGTTGCCTTGTTTGGTGGGTGAAGAAGCCCCAAGAAGACTTCAGGACATGACGCAATGCTATCGGAGCTTCCAAAGCAACCCCTAGGAGTGAGCAGAACCTTCAAAGACAGTCAAGCACACCCAGTGGACTTATATCTCTGTTGAAGCCATGACCATGCTCATCATGGCACAATAGAATCTGCCCCGCTGAGACAGCAATTACCACAATCACATCTGCTCCTGTTGCGACGTATGTGTCATCGCACGGAGAAGCTCTAAACCTTCCCCTGAATCATCTCCTGGGGCTCCTTGCAGTTCTAGGACGCTCTTATTTATGGGGAGACACAGATGACTCAGCAGCTGAACTGGCCGTCTAATGACTTCACACATCATGGCACCACTTAGTTGTTGAACGTCTAGACAGTAGCAAACGCACAAGCGTCGTAGAATCTCGCACGATGCGCAGTGTGCACGACAGATTTCGCCAATCCATTTCACACCAAAGCCAGGCACCTAGGTCAACTGCGTCTCCCTTTCGCAATGGTGTCTCTGAGCTGTCAGATGACTTCACATCGTATATACGGCGGGGGCTGAAAGTGGTTAATACATGCGGTAGATGCTGGGAGGGTACTGCATGCTAGACAAGGCTTGTGAGGTCGGAGTGAATGGCTCTCTCTGGAATGAGGATTAGCAGTCCAAGCATCCTGTGGTAAGCGCTGGAAACATAATTTGTGCTCGTGCATGTGCAGACATGGGAGGACGGACCATGGTCAAAATTCGTCGTATCGCCGGACCGGGTGGGCCGAGTAGCCCCAGTGAACCGCCCTTGTAAGACCAGTCCGGCCACCTGCTCCGGGTAAGTTTGCCGGTGCAGTGTCCATCTCGTGGCTATCATGTTGGTTTAAATGCATGTAGAATCCTTACGTCCTCCGTGCTAGCATCAGCCGTCGCGGCGAGGGCTAGTTGAAGAAGTGCGAACCCGAGAAGGATTGGGAAATTCGTCAAAGCTTGAAGAGAATCCTGCCCATGCTATTGGCGGCCTCGTATAATTAGTGCGCCGAAATACGACTCCGGGTTAGCGTCCGTGACGTCGGTTATATGCAATCCTTCCGGGCCACACGGCGACACGGAATTAGCCAAGCCCGACCTCCGCATGTCTCCTAACTCCTTTTAACGCCGCGATTTGCAATCTTAATGCCTTTTATCTCGGGGGGCATGTAATTCTATTATAATATTCAGCGTTTCTTCCCGGCTTTCTTTCTCCTCTCCAGCTTGCAATTAATTTACTAAACTACCTACCTTTCATTTAATTCCTGACTGCCTTTCACCATGGCTCCCACCAGTCCCATCAAGAACGTCGCCATTGTTGGCGTGAGTTATCCCGTTTCCTGCCGGATCATCTGGCACGCCACTAACAATCTATAACTAGGCTACTGGCCGAGTTGGCGGTGCGTTTGCGGAGGCGCTGGCCAAGACCGGCAAACACACCGTCACGGCCCTGACTCGTGCAGGCAGCACAGGCACCCTGCCCGAGGGCGTCAACAAGGTCGAAGTCGATTACGACAGCGAGGAGTCCGTCGTCGCAGCTCTTCGGGGTCAAGAGTTCTTTATCATCACCCTTTCCGTGCAGGCGGCTCCCGATGCCCACGCGAAGCTCGTCCAGGCAGCAGGCAAGGCAGGCGTTCCCTACATCATGCCCAACCTCTACGGGAATGACTACCGCCACGAAAGCCTCGGCGACACGGACTGGAGCAAGACCCATTATGCAGAGAAGATTGCCCAAGTCGAGAGCACCGGCGTGTCGTCGTACATCGCCATGGTGTGCGGCTTCTGGTATGAGTGGAGCCTGGCCCTGGGCGAGGTCACATTTGGCTTTGACATCAAGGACAGGAAGGTCATATTCTTCGACAACGGAAACACCGTCATCACCGTCAGTACCTGGGACCAGTGCGGTCGTGCCGTGGCCGCGCTGCTGAGCCTGCCCGAGAGCGGTGCGTCGCCGTCGGTGGCGGACTGGAAAAACAAGCCCCTCTACATCTCGAGCTTCCGGGTCAGCCAGCGTGACATGCTGGACAGCCTCCATCGCGTCCTCGGCACCACGGATAAGGACTGGGAGATCACGCACGAGTCGTCTGAGAAGCGGTTCAGGGATGGGTTGGAGGAGCAGGCCCGCGGCAGCCGTCAGGGTTTCGCCAAGGCGTTGTACTCGCCCATCTTCTTCCCCGACGGCCGCGGCGACTATGAGACAAACCAAGGTGTGTCTAACAAGCTGCTTGGCTTGCCGAAGGAGAGTCTTGATGAGGCCACGAAGAGGGTGGTGGAGATGGTTGAGAGCGGCTGGAACCCTTTTAGTACCTGAGAGCAATGGCGAGTAGTTATCTTCGAATCTAGGTAGGTACTAATTATTGTCAGTGTTGTAATTACTGTGCCATCTTTCGTGCCAGCCCCGGGGGGGCAGAATGTCGTTCACTTGGGGGGACTGGATCTAATTAGCACAAATAGCGAACTTGCATTAATTAGAAAATGTGAATTTTGGAGGACAGTGATAGACAGTTGGACTTGAGATGTCTTCAAGCGTTCCCCCTCTTTTGAGTCGAGGACTAATTTATTAATTACTAGATAATTAATAGCAGAGATCACACTAGAGGGCAACAACAAGCAATTACACCCACCTCTGTAGTCTAATTGTGCTTGTGTCAGCAACGATGCTCGCAGCCCGCGTTTACATCTCGAACTCCCGTTGTGAGTTGCATTGCACTCATTGTTGCAGTCTCGAGAATCCCGGCACTTGACATCGTCATTGGTCCTGTGACGGTAGGATCGCCGGCTTGCAAACCTGATTGGGCTCTTTTAAAAGAGGATGGACAGAACTAAGCAATGGAAGTGGTTAGAAGGGAACAAGAACCCCACTATCGGTCGGCCCCTTTGGTAGGATTTGCCCCTGAAAACCCAAAATTGATGATGTCACTTGCAGTCCAGTAATCCGTACACAACTGCGGGGTGCTCAGGGTCCAAGACACTTCGCCCCGGTTTCCTGTCTCTTGGCAATAAAGCTTCTCTTGTTCTAAATAACATCGACAGAAGTCTAGCGTCCACCAAACGGCACCCAAAGCTTGGCATATTTAAAGACATAAAATCACGACAACGAAAAAAATACCATGGAGGAGACATCGGCAAAACGGCTGTCGACCAACCTCGAGGATGCCGCGGCCCTGGAAAGGCTCGGCGTCAAGCAGGAGCTCCACCGCAACTTCTCGACCATCTCCATGCTAGGACTGGCCTTTGCCATCCTCAACAGCTGGACCGCGCTGGCGGTGAGCATGAGCCTTGCGCTTCCCTCGGGCGGGCCTAGTGCTATCATCTGGGGTCTCATCGTCGCGGGCTGCTGCAACCTCTGTCTCGCCGCATCGCTCGCCGAGTTCCTGTCGGCTTACCCGACCGCCGGCGGCCAGTACCACTGGGCGGCCATCATCAGCTGGAAGCGCTACAGTGCGTCCATCAGCTATGTGACCGGGTGGATCAACGTCGCGGCTTGGGTGTGCTTGACGGCAACGGGCAGCCTCTTGGGTAGCCAGCTTATTGTCGGGCTGATATCGCTCTTTCACCCGGCCTACGTCGCGCAGTCGTGGCATCAGTTCCTCATCTATGTCGCGTACGCGCTGGCGGCCTTCTTCATCAACACCTTCGCCAACCGGCTGCTGCCGCTGTTCACCAAGAGCGCCCTTTTCTGGTCGATTGGTGGCTTCGCCATCATCAGCATAACCGTTCTGGCCTGCGCCTCGCCAAACTACCAATCGGGCAAGTTCGTGTACGGCGACTTTATCAACCGGACCGGCTGGCCCGATGGCGCGGCATGGCTCCTGGGGCTGCTGCAGGGCGCGTTTGCCCTCACAGGCTTCGACGCGACGATCCACATGATCGAGGAGATTCCCAGGCCGCAGGTCCAGGGCCCGAGGATCATGATCATGACCATTTGCATCGGCATGTTCACGGGCTTCGTCTTCCTCAGCTGCCAGCTCTTTGTGCTGACCGACATCGACTCGGTCATCTCGTCCTCGGCCGGCCCTCTGCTCGAGATCCTGTACCAGGCGACGCAAAACAAGGCCGGCGCCGCGTGCCTGCTCGTCTTCCCGCTCGTCTGCATGCTCTTCACCACCACCTCCCTGATGACCACGTCGAGCCGCATGAGCTACGCGTTCGCGCGCGACCGCGGCCTGCCCCTGAGCCGCATCATTGCAAAGGTCCATCCAACCCTCGACGTGCCCGTGTACGCGCTCGTGTGGACGACCGCCTGGGTCATCGTGTTCGGCTGCATCCTGCTGGGCTCGTCAAGTGCCTTTAACGCCATCACCTCGGCGAGCGTCGTCGCGCTGGGTGTCACGTACGCCATCCCGCCGGCCATCAATTGCCTGCGCGGCCGCAGGATGCTCCCCGAGACGCGTGTGTTCAAGCTGTCTCCTGCCGTGGGCTGGACGTTGAACGTGGTGAGTTGTGTTTGCACTTCGCCCATGGCCGATTATTGCAATGACTGATCTGACTCGTTGGTGTTAGATTGGGATCTTGTGGACGCTGCTTACTACGGTCTTATTCGTCTTCCCACCTGACCTGCCAACTGACGCCACCAGCATGAACTACGCCGTCGTGGCCTTTGGCGTCATTCTCGTTATTGCTATTGTGCAGTGGGTCTTTGACGGGCGCAAGAACTACACCGGCCCGCATCTTGACGAAACCGCACTTGTAGAGGGACGGGTGGAGGGCATCACGGGGACAAAAGAGGAAGCACCTGAGGAAACGTCTGCGGAAGCATCTACGTCGCATGACGAACTGCAGCGGGAAAAGTAAGGGGTGTAAAGGGGTATTTGGACAGCACTGGGGTTTCTATGATAGACAGTCAAGTCGGCGCTGACACTTCGGATCTTTAACTGGCTATGGACGATACACCGGCGACCCTGGATGTACGATTAGCAAACTTGCGATTCAAGGGAAGGGACTGTTTAAATAAATGCTTTCATCCAAGTATTGGGTCAGAAATGGCGAAACCAATGCCGGTGACGAATGTCCACATGTAAATTCGGAACGGCGAGTGAATTGCTTGTCGTTTCATCATTGAAACCTGGTATGAAAGAAAAGGGAAAGAAGGTAAGATTGAAGTTTTTACTTACAGTATCAAAGATAATTAAACTCTGGAATCTCTAGCAGGGTTATCTCTGAGACGTAAGATAAGGAGAGATCTATGCTCTCGTTGTTGAGAGCGAGTATCAGCGAAACCAGCGCACTTTATAATTTCCCAAACATCCCGTCTTCGCAACTTGAGACATGATTAGCTATAACGAACGAAATACTCTTCGGCGACGATTCAAGGGGGTTCTGCCGTGGACGTTGGCTGGATGACAGGGATTCAGGTAAGACTTGCATATTGATGTGCCTGGCTTGCGCTTCACGCCGAATGAGTCACAACGATGATTGCAGGAGGGGTACCGGCAATACCTGGTCAAAATGGCAGGCCGCATGAAGGAAACCAACCACATTGATTACGCGGGATTCCGGCACTGGTGACGCAGTCCTAGTCACTGCAAGTCTCCATCGCTCTGTCCATGTTCACTCGTCGAAGTTATCATCCCGTCTCCCTTCTGATGATTGTCGATCAAGGCAGACACAAGCAACTCTGTCACAACTGAAGCCCAGATGCAACTGCAGGCAATAGTAATTACTGTACAACAAGCCGGGAGACCACCCGCACAGGAAATCCATTACTGTCAGCAACCGCGAAGTACCGTGGAGTTGCAAGGCGAGGAAGAATGAGTCACCGGCTAGGAGCTGCGACGGCGCGGATATACATGCAGCACTGAGCCCCGCCAGACCTTCCCCCTTTTTTCCAGTCCAGAATCCTCCGGGCTTCCCTCCTCCAAACCCCACCACCGTCAACGGGTGCGATTGGCACGGCATGTAATAATTAGCCCCTCGGCTTCCCTGTGCTCCCTCCCAGCTCCCATCGCAGCCAGGAGCCACCCAACTGCATAAGCTAGGTCTCCGAGCCTTCGTTGCCCAGGCAGCCGGGCTCCCGGACACTTCGAACCTGACGAGAAAGACGGAATCAAGTACCCAGCCATCGCTGTTCTCCCTGCCGTGCTTTCTGCACGGTGGCCGCGGAAGAGTTGTTGGGAAGGTAAATTTGTTGGGGGGGGGGGGGGGGTTCGGTATTGTGGCTCTCCTACCCCTGATGTCGGTATTGCGAATAAACCCCTGGAAACTGGTGGTTCTTGTGATGTCCTCGCTCGCGCCAAAGCACCTGCCACAGTTTTCTATCCCTGCTCAACCCCCACCCCCTCCCTATTGTCGACCTCATGGCTGTTGTCACGGTCGCTGTCCCGGTGCTGCTTATTTACTGATTCCTGCGACAATAGATGAAAAAAAAAACGGATTCATTAACATACGGAAATCTAATCTAGCATTCTATATTCCGACTCGATCTGGAGATGATATACTAATTCGACGCCGCCATAGCCTGCCGGTTAGCAAGGCTTCCCGCCGCCCTGAACAAAGCCGGCTTCCTGACGAACTTCTCATGCACCTTAAACTCGCCCCTCGGCTTCCTCGGCTCCTTCGCCATGGGATCTCGTCCATACCCGCCACCACCGGGAGTGTAAATGACAAAGCGATCCCCCCTGTTCATATTAGCAGTCGACTTCCCACTCATACCAACTCTCCGGACACTGCCCGTAACCGGATCCCGCCTAACCCAAACATTCTCCCCGCGCTTCCCATCACACCCCCCTGCCAGGCCATACGGCGCATTGACCCTCCTCTCCGACAGAATCGACACCTGCACGGGGATCCGAAACTCGATATCCCGCACACACCCGTCCCCGCCGGGGTGCAACCCCCTCCCCCCGCTGCCCGTCCGGATCGAGAACTCGTGCAACACAACGGGGTATCTCCTCTCGAGGATTTCCGGGTCGCCGATGCGCGTGTTGGTCACCCCCGTGTGCACGCCGCTCTCGCCGTCCCAGTCCGCCCCGGCCCCGGCCCCGCCCGCGATCGTCTCGTAGTAGCCGAAGCCCCGGACGATCTCGCCCGTGGTCGGGTCCTTGCCGCCGTAGCCGAACGTCAGGTTGTTGCAGGTCCCCTGCGAGGCGGCGGCTGTGTGGAAGGCCTTGAAGATGAGGTCGATGACGCGGTTGGTGGTTTCGCCTGTTGAGCCGACTGTTGCGGCGGTGAAGGATGGGGTGAGCAACGTGCCTTGGGGACAGACGATTTTGATGGGTTGGAGACAGCCCTGGTTTAGGGGGATGTCGGAGGATATCATGCAGCGGAGGCAGTACTGTGCCGAGTCAGTTGGTGAAGTTGTGGTTGTCGGGAGGAGTGGGGAGGAAATGGTCTTACGAGAATCGCCGAGTACATGCACGCAGGGGGGCAGTTGAGGTTGCCGTGGTGTTCAGGGCCGGTGCCCGTGAAGTCAAAGACGGCCTCACCCGTCTCAGCATCGATAGATATCCGCAACACCAGGGGCGTCCCATCGTCGGTGTAGTCCACGGCTTCCAGGTCGGCTCCCTCGAAACGCTCTGAAAACACCCTGAGCAGCTCGCGAACCGATTGGGCGGCATTCTCCTGGATGGCCTCCATGTAGAACTCGACCACCGGCCAAGAGTACTCCTTGACAAGTGCACGGATTAGCTGTATCCCCCGTTGGTTGGACGCGACGGCGGCTTTGAGGTCGGCAATGTTGTCCTTGAGGGTGCGGGTTCCGCTGCAGCCGGGAAAAGTGGCTGGGATGTTGTACAGGATGTCTATGAGTCCCTCCTCGTCGAAGACGCCCTCGTTGATCATCTTGAAGGACTCAAACGACGCGCCCTCCTGCCACAGCTCCGTCGAGTTGGGCGGCATCGAGCCCGGAATGATGCCGCCAATGTCGGCGTGGTGGCCGCGGTTGCCCACGAAGAAGAGGATCTTTGTCGGGTGGTCATCGTCGTCGAACACGGGCGTGATGCAGGTGATGTCGGGGAGATGGGTCCCGCCGGCAATTGGGTGGTTGCTAAGGATAACGTCCCCCGGCTTGAGCTCGCCGGGCTTGTAGCGCTGGGCCTGGTAGGCGATGGCGGAGGCCATGGAGCCGAGGTGGCCGGGGATGTGCGGTGCGTTGGCCACAAGGCCTCCCTCGGCGCTGAAGACGGCACACGAATAGTCGAGGCGCTCCTTGATGTTGACCGAGATGGACGTCTTCTGCATGGCATTGCCCATCTGTTCGGCGACGCTCATCAGCCGGTGGCTGAACACGCTGAGGAGGATGGGGTCGATGGCCTCTGTGTTGGCTGACTTGCGCTCGTTATCGAGAATCTCGAGGACGATGTGCTCGGGGAGCTTGACGGCCTCGCTCCTGCTGTCAACCACGATGGTCTGTGTCTTGTCGATGATCATGGCCGGGCCGCGGATCCTGGCGCCGACGGGCAGCTGGGCAAGGTCGTAGACGGGCGTGTCGAGCCAGGCCTCGTTCTCAAAGTAGACCTTGGTGATGAACTGCTCGCGGAACTCGGGCTGAGCGGATGATTCAAGCGCCTCGAGTTCAGCAAAGGGGTTCGAGGTGGCCACGTCGCTAGACTTGGCAACGCTGCGCACGCGGATGTCGTCGATGAGGATGTCGCGCGGCTGGGAGAAGCCAAACTCTTGTTCGTGGCGGCTGGTGAAGGCGGCTCCAAAATCGGCCAACCTGTCCGGTCGGCGAATCATCAAGGCCGTGTCACTTCCCCGATAGCGCATGTTCAGATACATGTCGTGCTCAATATCCTGCTTGCCAAAGCCCTGGCCAGCCAGACCCAGGTTTCCCTGCTCACAGAGCTTCTGGAAGCGAGTTTCCAACCTCGGCATGATGTCAGGTCCGAAGATCAAGGACTCGGGCTCCTGGCTCTCGACTGTCACGTCGGCGAGGGCCATTCCGTACGCGGAGAGGATGCTGGAGTACCGGGGAATAAGGGCTCGCCGGATACCAAGATCCCGGGCCACGAACACGGCATGCTGGCCACCAGCACCTCCGAAGCAGGCCAGGTTGTGGTTGGCAGTCTCGTAGCCCCGACCTTCACTCAACGTCCGGATGGGTCGTGTCATGGTGGCGTTGGCGACGGACAGGAACCCACAGGCCACCTCTTCAGGCGTCAGGCCGGAGACGCCGTCCTTCTCGGCGTTGACAATGGCGGTCATTGCCAGAAACTTGTCTCTGACAACGTTTGTGTCAAGAGGCCTGGGGAAGGACTCTTTGATGATACGGCCTAAGAAGAGGTTGGCATCCGTAACGGTGAGCGGCCCTCCTTTTCCGTAGCAAGCTGGTCCGGGATTGGCGCCCGCGCTCTCCGGGCCAACCTTGAAGAGCCCGCCCTCCCAGGACAGGATGGAGCCGCCACCGGCGGCAACCGTGTTGATGTCCAGCTGGGGGGTCTGGATTGCGATTTCTGCGATGGTGCTCTCGAAGACGTGCTCCAGCTCGCCCGAGTAACGGGCGACATCCGTGCTGGTACCACCCACTTTTTTGGTGTCTCTTGTTAGTTCCCTGCGTCTGGGGGCATTGGATGGTAAGGATGTGGAGGGGGGAAGTGGGGGAAGGGGATGGGGAAGGGGAAGGGGAAGGGGCTGAGAGCTTACTGTCGAATCCCAGCACGGGTGTTGCGTTGTCGGGATGGTAACAAGTCCTAGACACGCCGACGACGCCACCGGCAGGACCACTGAGGACTCCGCGCAGGCCAGCAAAGTTCTTGAAGTTGGTCAGACCGCCGTCCGACTGGTTCAAGAACAGCTTCTTTCCGTTGTCGTCCTCAAGCAGGCCCTTGAATCCTCTCCGGAAGCTCTCGAGGTAGCGCGCCGTGACTGGCGACAGATAGGCATCAGCGACGGCCGACTGACTGCGCGGGACTAGTTTTGCCATGGACAAGAGCCGGGCAGATGCGGCGACTTTGAACCCCATCTCCTCGGCCAGATCTGCGATGATCCTTTCATGATTCGGGAAGGTGTAAGAGTGCATGAAGGCAACGGCAACATCGCGAAAGCCCTTATCCCAGAGACCACGCAGGTCTCTACGGACAGCTTCGAGATCTGGAGCCTTAAGCACTCTCACTGCCTCCCCGGTGAGCCCTTCTCGCAGGTCGGGATCCGCACTGACATGGATGGGCTGCGGCTCCGGATCCTCGGCCCAGCCCTCGATGGTGACGCGTTCATCTACCTCCAGAACTGTCTCGTACAGCTTGTCGAGACGCTGTACGGAGAGGTCAAACAGGTCGGGCCGCGCCTGGTTTCCGATCCTCAGCACGTCCCGGAACCCCTTGGTGGTGATGAAGGCGACTCGCTCGCCCTTTCGCTCCAGCAGTGCGTTGGTGGCGACGGTGGTGCCCATGCGGATGGACTCGACACATTCCAGGTCCAACGGGGTGTCTCGCGGGATCGTGTTGCCCGTTGCAATCTCCAGGATCTGTCTGATGCATTCTGTCGGCGCGTCGCTGTACTCGTCGGGGGATTCTGAGAGTACCTTGAGGATGACATGCTCCTCGCGCCCAGGAATCTGCGCCCAGGCGTCGGTGAAGGTGCCACCCCTGTCAATGGCGATCAAAACTCCTTTGGGGGCCATGATGGTGGTGGCGGTGGTGGCGATGGTGGCAGCGGTGGCGGCGTCTTGCTCGGGGGTCGGCATCTTCGGATGCGGGAGGCTTGGAAAGACTGACTGTGTTGGGCCTTGCATCGAATCGTCAAAGCTGAAGTTTCGGTTGCTTAATAGTCACGGGCTGTCCAACATATTGCACGGCAGTCCAGGCCGAGAGACGCCGGCTTGATGAAGGGGGTTCCCGAATCATCGCCGGCATGTCTCGCTAGCGGCCGAGTTCTCCAGTCGGCACTCGGGTCCCGCAACCGGGATCGGCGCTGCTAAATTATACGCTGTTTGCTCCACATGCCAATACGTACTATTTATCGCGGGGAGATAAGACTGCCGTCGGCAAGTCGGGCAGATAACTGGTCGGTAGGCATCACACTATTACGTACTAATAAGAACTACGTGACCACTTTCCCGGCTCGGTCCCCAGCTGTCAATGCCGGTGTTCTATCGGCGCAAGGGCAGGTTATCGAAAGTTTAGCCCTGGGTCCGGTGTTTTGAGAAATTGAGCACAAGTCTAGACTAATTAATTAGTGATAGCACTACCAACCGATCAAGTATATGGTGGCTCCCAGATATATATGGCTTGCTTGATTCAGTCTCCACCATCCAATCCACTTGGCGATTCTGCTCTGCTACGACTCCCTCGTCTTCACCGAGTATAACTTGGCTCCGATGCCGGCCAGCTCCATCGCAGAGCCCGAGAAGGGGTCAAACATCCCGGTGCCTGACTCTGCAATGACCAAAGAGAACATGACCAACGTGGAGCTGCAGCCCGGCGACAATGAGCTTGGCAACACGATGGAGGTCATCGACCCCAAGGCGGAGAGCAGGATGCTGCGCAAGTTTGACGTGAGTGCTGCCGGCTTACCTGCTTGCCTTGGGTTTCGCCTGGAAATGTCTGGGAAACGGGAATCGGACTGACCAAACCATCTTTGATCCAGTTCTTCGCCGTCATCCCCCTTGGCATCCTCTACATGATGGCTATTCTAGACCGGAGCAACTTGGGCAACGCTCAAATCGCGGGCATGCCCCATGATATTGGCCTCGTTGCCAACCAATTTGGCACTGCAACGACGCTGCTGTACGTCTACAAGTCTATCCAAGTCCAGTCCAGGGGCTGCAGCTGACACACAAAAACCAAAACCAGATACGCCACCTATGTCCCGTTCGAGGCGCCTGTTTCGGTATTGGTCAAGAGCGTGGGGCCAAAGATTCTCATCTCAGCCTGCTCCTTGTGTTGGGGCCTTGTGACTCTGGGAATGGGTACGCGAGGACTCATTCATGTGCATGGTTTTTCGCGAATGCGACCATCCCCCCGCTGACACAATGCGACAATTAATTTAGCCTTCATCCAGGACTACAAGGGACTCTACGCCTGTCGCTTGCTGATGGGGCTCTTCGAGGCAGGCCTGATCCCCGCGAGCGAAGTCTACCTTGCCCTGGTCTTCAACAAGTCGGAGCGAGGCAAGCGCATGTGCCTCTTCTACACCTTCAGCTGCCTGGCCAGTGCCTTTGGCGGTCTCCTGGCATACGGCCTGACGCAGATCAACGGACCCAATGGCTTTGCCGGCTGGCGATGGCTGTTTGCCGTCGAGGCGGCCATCACCATCATCCTGGTGCCCATCTTCTACTTTGTGTTTCCCAAGAGCCCCGTCGATGCGTGGTTCTTGACCCCCGAGGAAAAGCGCATCGTGCGATTGCGATACGATAGGGACCCTCACTGGGCGTACGATGAGAAGTTCTCCTGGGCCGAGGTTGCCAAGGTCTTCCGTGATCCCAAATTCTACGCCTTCTTCATCTACCAGTTCTCCATCAACCTGACGCAGTTTGGTTTCACCACCTTCCTCCCGGCCATCATCTCGGGCCTCGGCTACACGTCGGTCATTGCCAACCTCATGACGGTTCCCATCTACCTGTCGGCGCTCGCCTTCTTCTTGATCATGGCAGTTTCCTCGGACCGTCTGATCAGGCGAGGCCCTTTCATGGCGGGCCCAACACTGCTGCTTGTCATTGGACTGACTCTGCTTGTATCTGTCAAGAGCCAGAAAGTCCGCTTCTTTGCTTGTTTCCGTGAGTCAGCCTAGCCAGTCCCCCTGTTGGGAGTCGATACAACTCTAGCTAACAGACCTAATTATTAAATAGTGACCGCAATGGGCATCTACCCATCAGCATCCCTCTCCATCATGTGGCTGCAAGACAACGCCGCAGGCTTCTACAAACGGTCCAGCATGGTCGGCCTCACGCTGACTTTTGCAAACACGGCCGGGGTGGTCGTCGGGCAGATTTTCACCTCCGACACGGCGCCGTTCTACCGAAGGGGGTTGACTATCTGCCTTGGTTTTGCCGTTTTGGCTTTTCTTCTCGTCGTCAGTCTCATCATCGGGATGCACCTTGTCAACAAGCGAAGAGAGCGGGCGATTCAAGAGGCCGAGGCAGCCGGCTGCCCGATTTCCCCCAAGCCTGAGATGGGAGACTTTGACACGCACTACAGGTACGTGCTCTAGAGTCTGCACGACTTTGTTGGCGTGAGGGCACAATTTGGGGAGGAGGGGTGGTTCAGACGCGACGTTTGCAGGTTTATTTTGAGGGAGGAAAATTCGAGAGGGATCTACTGGTCTGAACTGCTTGTGCTCGCAGTTGATCGGCGCTAAATACAATCCCGAAGTCTTTCGGTGGCGGGCAGCGGAAGCTTCTTATTATCTACTGCGTACCTATTGGTAGATGCCCAACTGAAGACACATTGATTATACTGTTGTCATTATTTGTTCGCCGGCCGGTATTATGCGACTTGGAGCCTGGTATTCTCGTGCCAGTCGTGTATTATCTTGGTCTTGGTAGTGTTCCACGTGGGTGGTTCCAGATTCGCGAGTCACGACTCCTGTGGAGCTAGTGTTGATAAAGCTACTCTCGCATGCTACTCCGCATTTTACCAAGCTAGTCGTGCGGAGATAACGTGCCCATAATGTCACTTCACTTAGCAGCACACCAGCGTAGACCCACTAGATAAGCCGCCTTCGTCAGCCAGTCCTGCTATTAGTGTGCTGTACTAGTCATCTCTTTAGGGGCTTCTCCATAGTTTCCCCCGCTTTTGCCCCCGGACATTCCTAAATCGACGGGATTTTTGAACACCCAGCTCGCGTATGAAGAGTCCAGTTCGGCGCGCGTTACATTACACAGAGACCATTGGGCCTACATGGATCGCGCAGGCACCTCGTCTAGCGGCCAGTCGCCGCGGCCCACCAAGAGAGCGAAGAGGAGCTCGATCGCGTGAGCCAAGGCCCTCTCCCGTCCCCGGCGTTTGCGTTTGCGTTTGCTGAAGCTCAAGCGCGGTCTCTAGGTGTCGGAGGTGTCACTCTCAGAAGATCAAGTGCTCCGGCGGAACTCCATGCAGTGCCTGCTTGACCGCGGGTAAGGCAAGTGATTGCCATTATCCGTTTCGAGAGCGCAAGGTCACCATATCCGAACAGTCAGTCGAGAGTGGGGGGGGGGGGGGGGGGGGGGCGGGCGGGGGGGGGGGGGGGGGGGGGGGGGGGGGGGGGGGGGGGGGGGGTGCG